>NW_012114866.1:2703478-2800028 GCF_000951035.1 Colobus angolensis palliatus | reverse complement strand
ACAGGGGTGAGCCACTGCGCCCGCCCAAAAAAAAATTTTTTTTTTTTTGAGACGGAGTCTTGCTCTGTCGCCCAGGTTGGAGTGCAGTGGCTGGATCTCGGCTCACTGCAAGCTCCACTTACCAGGTTCACGCCATTCTCCTGCCTCAGCCTCCCGAGCAGCTGGGACTACAGGCGCCCGCCACCATGCCCGGCTAATTTTTTGGTCTTTTTTAGTAGAGATGGGGTTTCACCCTGTTAGCCAGGATGGTCTCGATCTCCTGACCTCGTGATCCTCCCGTCTCAGCCTCCCAAAGTGCTGGGATTACACGCTTGAGCCACTGCGCCCGGCCGATTACTTCATTTTTAATTATCAGTGTTTAGAATGAGTTAGTACGTTAGCATCCTGCAAAGTTGACCGATGAGTCTTTATTTTTAAAGTATCATTATGAAGATTTGGAGTTTAACATTTTTGATTTATTTTAACCCATTGCAATCATTATGCTCAGATTGTTCCCATATTTGGCCATGAGAGCTTCCTTAAGTTGACTCCTATTTGTTGTAACATAACGCCATTATCTTTGATAGCTTTCTTGCTGTAAGACAATATATTCCAGGCTCATCTGGGACATTTTCTGCCACAGACATAGAATCAGTCTTCTCTGTAATGGCTCCTAGTGGGAAATGGTATTTAAAGATTTCAGTCCGGGTACTAGAGGCTCCCAGGCTAGTTACTGATTCTTGCCTTTCGCAGTGAACGGAGCTAGAGAATCTCCCTCGCCTTTCTTTTTAGAGACACAAAATACATTTGGAGCATATTGATATTTCTAATTCAAAGTTAAGAATATAGATTTTATTTAACTTATTTAATTACTTGCTTTACCCAAATATGTGCTTGTGTGTGTGTGTGTGAGAGAGAGAGAGAGAGAGAAAGAGAGAGAGAGAGAGAAAGAGAGAGAGATTGAGAGAATATATACATCATGAAATCAGGAGGACAAGCAGGAGCTAGATCATGTAGGATTTTAAAAGCTGGGGTAAATAATTTATTTTTTTTCTCAGTGCACTGGAAACCACTGAAGAGTTTTAAGCATGGAAATGCAGTATTTAATTCACATTTTAAGAAGAGCATTCTGGCTACTATATAGAGAGAGGCAGGACCGAAGCTGAGAGAACAGTTAGTCTCTGTCAGGAGATGGTGGCTTGCACCAGGATGGTAGCAGCAGAGATGGAGAGAACGACACAGGTTTGGTGTATGTTTAGGAGTAGAGTTGACAAGACTTGCTAATGGAGAGGAAAAGGGAACTGAGAGAAAGAAAATAATCCTTAGGTGGCAAAAATATATTCTTTAACACGAGAGGAAACCAATATTGAGATCTAGTTTATTAAAGGTGTTTTACAGCTAAGTGGCCAGAGTTTTTTAAGGCAAGCAATGTTATCTCTCCCTTTCTTGTGTCATCAGGCCATATCTGATCCTGGCAAAAGAAACTGGCATACAGACTGTGCTGGTGCAGACTTTTTAAAAAAAAAAAATTAGGGAGATTAGAAATTTAAGCTTGCTATATCCTTTTGTGGAATTCGTTGCTGTGTTGTAATAAACAATCATTTTTCTATGATTGAAGTTAATTTTATAGTAAAATGCTCTATTACTGTACAGTGAAAGTGATATAAAGATCAACTGTATAGACCATTGTTCTCTAGGAACCTCTGAGTCAAATGCATATTTTTATTTAATATATATTATGTTCTCATTACTGTGCTACATACTGGAAAGAATATAGAGTATAGGATATGGTTTCTATCCTTCATTAACTTAGAATCTGGTTTATTAAATGAATTTTATTATAAATAATTAGAAACACAGTTATTCTATCTATTGGGAAATAGCTATTTCACTTAACATTTCTGTGATGCAGTTCTACCACATCTGAATTAAATTTTCAACATGAATACAGCACAATATATCTGTATCTTGCAATATACTGTTACATTTTTTTTTCAAAATAATGGCCAAAGTATATTTATTTATCTTGTTTCCAAAATAGATTATAACTTGGTATATATCTTGCAATTCTCATATATCCCAGTCTCTTACACATATTATGTACATTTAATCCTCAGTATATACTTTTGGATTGATTTGTATGTAAAGTATTCACCTTATCATTTCCTTTGTTGCTTTGCTCTTTGGTTATGGTAGCTTATATAGATCTTGAGGATTCTTTTTATGGCAATTCAGTTGGGATATAATTTTAAAAGAGTCATATTTACTTAGCAAGTATTTTAAAGCCATGGTCTGGGGTAGGTATTGAAGACCATGCAGAGTTGAAGAAGAGAAGGTTGTTGCCACCTGTCAGTGACTTCTTTTGAGTTCTCATCCTGTTTATATTCTTTATTTTGTGAAGAACAGTGCCCAGCATGTAGACACCATTAAATGTTTACTGAATAAATTAATGAAGGATGAACAGATCTATCAGGGAAGAGAGCACATGAGCACTGTACAGAAAGCATTGAAGAGTAAATATCATTTAAAAAGCAGAAATAAAATGTTCCTGAATTTACAGAAAAGTATTACTGCTTGAAGCTAGGATTTGGAGCAAAACAGTGAGGGAAAGGGAAGGGCTGACCCTTAACATCATTATGAAAAATGTGACATGGTTTGAGCTCTGAAGGGAGTATTAGGATTCAGAAAGGTATAAAACATAGTTGTAGGCAGGGAGCACAATGCTCAATTATGTTTTTAGTGCTGAGGTTTTTTCTTTATAACTCTTGTCTTATGCTTGTTTTGCAGACAATGTATTTCAAAGGCATTGAAGCAGGGAAGGTTCCCTATTTTCCTCACGCAGATACTATCATCTATTCCATCTCTACAGCAATTTGCTTCCAGGCAGTAAGTATAGCTTTTTGAAATGAGAAATTGAATGATTCCTGTGTCTAATGCACATTAATCAAATGGGAGAAAAACAAACTCTGGGAACATTTCTATTTACAGTATTACATTTTAATCTTTTGTTTTTTGTTTTTTGTTTTTTTTTCAGCAAGATAGCTTACAGGCTTCTAATCTTTAAACATGTTAACTTAATGGGCTAGGTCCTTTCTATGAGTACACCAATTTTTAGGTTTTAATAGACTACAATTTATAAGTAAATTATTATTCCAGTACCTTGGGAAGAATGCCCCAATTTAATTGTCCTTCCCTTTGATTAAAAAAAAAAAGGATAATAGGGATATGCTGTTAATAGTCATAGGCATAAATATAAATAATTGCACTTCTCCAATATTCAGAATGAGGATGAGGAAGAACTAGTTTCATATAAGCATTGCTCAATCTCTAAATTCTGTAACCATTATTATTGACATTAATGGTGTTAGGGCTGTTTTAAAATTTTTGGAAAAACTTTTATTTGCTCTTTCTCACAAAATGCTGCCAGGTTGAAAAACTCATTAAAACTAATGAAGTATCAATATCTCAGTAAATCCTTCCTGATAATGACTATTCACTTAATTAGTACTTCAAAAGCAACTTTTTTTTTTTTTTTTTTTGAGATGGAGTTTTGCTCTTGTCCAGGCTGGAGTGCAGTGGCACAATCTCAGCTCACTGCAACCTCCGCCTCCTGGGTCCAAGTGATTCTCCTGCCTCAGCCTCCCAAGTAGCTAGGATTAAAGGCATGCACCACCATGCCTGGCTAATTTTTGTATTTTCAGTAGAGACGGGGTTTTTCCATGTTGGTCAGGCTTGTCTTGAACTCCTGACCTCAGGTGATCCGCCTGCCTCAGCCTCCGCAAGTGCTGAGATTACAGGTGTGAGCCACCGCGCCTGGCCAAAAGCAACATTTTTATTTGAAGGCATATTTATGAAGATTCTTGATAGTTACCAACTTAAACATCAATACACTTTTGTGTATTTCATCACTTTCAGTTTTCATTTATACTTACTAAAAATATTCTCAAATGTAATATTCTTAGGCTGTCATGGAAGTTCAGACTTTGAGACCATCTTACTGGAAGTTCCTTTTAAGACTCACCAAGGGCAAGTAAGTGACTAAACAGTTTTCTTAAAAATATTACTAGTGGTTTTATCTTTTTGAGAGAATATTCTTTCAGTGGTAAAGTAGGTATTTATATATAAATAAAATATGAGCAACTTACTAAGAATAACATGGGGCGTTTTTTGAGTGATCATTATTCTGACCATTCTTTTCCCTGTATAATGTAGATGTTTTAAGTGGTCTAGATTAATATCATGTTGATTTGCTAACTACTGATTAATTGCTACATAAATACTTAAGTCTGACTGTTTGAATCATTGGCCATTTCTTTTTTATTAAAAATATTAAACAGATTCATTAAAGATCATGTCTACTTAATTAAGTGATTTCCATTTTGGAAATAGTCATATTGCGTTGCTTCTTGTTGTAAGTATACTTTCCTCTACCTTGCATATCATTTTTGCTTTGTTTTGTTTTCTCCCCTGATCTTAATCTAATTCTTTGGGAGGCATTTTGACCTAATAGAAAGAGCATGGGTTTTAGAGTCAGGCAGACCTAAATGTGAGTCCAGCTCTGCTACCTTCAGCTGTGTTACTATGGAAAATTATTTACCCTCATGCGCGTAAGCTTTTTTCTGTCTACAATGAAACAATAATACATACATTGTATAGTTGTAGGAAAATTAAGATGCTTATAGTAGCACTGGGTAAATTGCACATATTACTGTCATTACTAAGAATAATAGCAAATACTTGTGTAGTGCTTACATTGTCCAAGGTGTGGTTTTAAGAGGCACACATACAATATACATGTATACATAAATATGCATTTAATCCTTAAATCCTAAATCTATGAGTTAGGTACTATTATTATCCCTGTTTTACATATGAGGAAGCCAAAATGTACAAAGGGGTTAGATAGCTTGCCAGAGTCACTCAGTTAGTAAATGAAGGAGCTGGAACATAAATCAGGCAGTCTGGCTTCAGAACTTTCCCTCTTATCTGTGTCGCTGTAGATCCTTTATTTATTATTGTGTAATCATTTTTTTGTCATTTAGTTTTCTGCACATTAATGAGTTTTACTAGCTGATTATTTTGGAAGGGAACTTACTTTGGAAAAGTACTCAAAGTCACATTTATAGGCTGTCAGAATAATGCTGGCCAGTGATTCAAAACTAATTTCATTCAGCTGTTTTCTCCAGAAAGGAAATAAGGAAATGCTTGTGAATAAGCACAGAGACCCAGAAGGTCTATCCTGTACATTAGCTAAATTTGTGTATTTGAAAAATGTTATATATCTTAGGTTAGGTAATGGATAACATTAGGGTATGTTTTTACTGTGTTGTGTCTATTAGACATTTGAAAACCTGTATGCTGTTTGCCTTTTAGTCATTAAACATTTCCACATTTGAATGTGTTTTTATTTGATTGTGAGACATTAAGATGTCAATTATGAGAGGAATTACATTTAATGCTTTTGCCTCATTGGTAATGTTAGCTCATTTTTTGTTTAGTTTCCTGTGAATTCATTCATCATAAAAATAATAATGAACCTAATTTTCTATTTGATACAGTCTAGTGGAAAGAATTCTAGAAGGGTTTGAAATAATGATTGTAATCTCTGCAGTTTCAGATCTGGGGATTATCTCTTTAAGTAAAATATGAGACAGTGTATCTCGAAGAAAAGCATTCATGTGACTTGAATCTGCCATTGAATTTAGATCCTTTGCTACGTTAGCCTTTTCTGTTTTCCCATCCCACAAAAGATAAGTCAACTAAAATGAATTATTTTATAAACTATATTAATACTTGGTTTACTGTATTCTTTGTTTTACAGATTTGCTGTCATGAACCGAAAAGTCCTTGATGTTTTTGGTACTGGTGCATCTAAACACTTTCAGGATTTCATCCCCAGGTTGGATCCAAGATACACAACTGTAACACCAGAGTTGCCCACAGAGTTTTCTTGAAGATGACTGTAATTTATTAATGTGACTAAATGTTTCATCTTGAAGAGTTAATTATGTTGAACACAAAGGAGGGGGCCCAAGCTCGAACTTCAGTGTTATTTCAGTTAGAGATACTCTTTTCATTTGTGTTGTTTTTCTTATGAATCAGAAATTCAGAAGCTTTTTAGGAAGATGTTGCTTAATAATTAAGCTTCCTCCATAGCCAGAATAAGATTCTGGATCACTGTAGTGATTGACATTATTATATATTATTGATCAAATTATGTCCATAAGCAATATTATATAATCTATGTAGAAGTGTAATAGCAAACAAGAGTACACTTAAAATTACTTTAAAAGATGTCTTTAGTTCATTCCAATATAATTCTTGATTAAAATTAGGATTATTTCTATGTTTGAGGATTTACAAAGGATCACGGGTACATGGATTTGGTCTGAATTTTTTTAAAAGTTTTGAATTGGTATCTGTAGTAGTGGAATGTTATAGATTTGAAGTAACTCTCCACGGACAGTGCTGCTTTCGTGTAGAGCAATTTAATTGGAGAAGTGGCCATTCTTACTTCAGGGATGCAAAGATGGGTCTCATACCATTTGGATAAATGTCGTGGTATCCATGCTTTTCTTTCAACTAATAACATCATCTCTCTTCATGACCAGTTAGTTGGGATATTTGGCAGCCTAGCAAACCTATGTACTAATGGCAGGTTAGGGGTAAATGGAAATGGACACATCCAATAGAGTTGAAATGTATGTTTTAATCTTTCACAGAAGTATTACACTTGAATATTTAAAAACAAAACTTTTTTTTGAGACGGGGTCTCATGGTCTCGCTGTGTCACCCAGGCAGGAGTGCAGTGGGCGGATCTCAGCTCACTGCAAGCTCCGCCTCCTGGGTTCACGCCATTCTCCTGCCTCAGCCTCCCGTGTAGCTGGGACTACAGTCGCCTGCCACCTTGCCCGGCTAGTTTTTTGTTTTTTAGTAGAGATGGGGTTTCACGTTGTTAGCCAGGATGGTCTCGATCTCCTGACCTCGTGATCCACCCGTCTCGGCCTCCCAAAGTGCTGGGATTACAGGCTTGAGCCACCGCGCCCGGCCAAAAACAAAACTTTCAAACTTCCTATAGGTTTATTATATTTGTTTCCATTTATATGGACATAATTCTTCATAGCTCAGTTTATATGCCATTGTTGTGTTAGAAGGGATCAAAATCCTATGGAACAAAGTAGTCTTGGCAAGTTGGCAGTTTGTGTCCTCTCAGCTGTTTAACTTATGTAATGGATGTTTTGCACCTGAAAACACTATAAAAATCCAGTGTTTATTTAAAAAGTCCATTTTGTCACTAATTGGATTCAGGTTCTCCAGCCTTCTTCTTGAATATCATTGTCACCGTTTTTACTGTTAGAATAAAGAGGTGACACCACAAAGTCCTGCTGATAATGAGAGTAGTTCAGGACAGCTGTGATTGAAATATGGTCACTATTTACAGTTTTTAGGGAAAAGTTATACTTTTCTATGTTAATAAAAAGCTGAAGTGGTCTACAGTTAATATAACATGTAGGGATGATGATATTTTTAAAATACATTTTGTTGCTAAAAACTTTTTAGGCCATTGCAAATTATGCAGTAGAACTTGTGTTGCAAAAGGAATTATAACCCACACTTTAGAAATGCTTAATCCCCCATATTCAATTTCATCAAGCCTTGTATACTTCTTCTTAAATGTAATTCAATCCTTGGTTGTTATGGCAAATAGAAACCCAACAAAAAGACAGACTCTGGTACCATGGTAACAGAGCCACTTTATCATTTGGTCAAAATTTGGCATTATGATTAGCCTTTTAGAATCGACAATGCTGTTTAGAATGGGCAATGCTGTTAAAAGATCATTTTGGTTTCAGACTTCAAAGTTGATTAATAAATTTAATCTTAACTTTTTATTCACTGGAATCAAAATGATGATTGGTACTGTGTTTACTGTTTAAAATGAAGCACCGAGAGAGCACTGCTAACTGCACCTCATTTACTTTATCCAGAAATTGTGCTTATATATTTTCCTGTCAGGTTAAAAAAGATGTTTTAATTCATAAATTATTGTTTTCATTGACACTAAAAGACTGTGATATTGAAAGACGAATTATGAAATTTGCTGAGATTGTTCAGTAAAATTTTGCTGGTCAAAAAGGTGTATTTCTACAATTTACTTTTTCATTTTTATAAATTGCAGTCATTTTTCAAATTTATATAAAATGTAAAATGAAATAGCTATCATGAAGCAGAACACAATGATGAATGTATAGGTTGAGTGGATAGTTAACCAATTTGCAGTGGTGGATTGAAAAGTCCAGTTTGATTTCATTGGGACAGACTGCAAAGTGTAGTTGTTTGAGCAAACACAAAGACACTTTGTGTTTTTGAAGACAATCAGAATGATTACCTTTCTACCTCTAACTAATCAGGTATTGATTGACAACTTTTTGGCATTATAAATAAAGTAAAATAGATCTCTGCATTCCAAAACATGTTTTTTAGTTTATTTATATCCTGAAGAAATGGTAAGTTTTCACTGGAACTGATTACAGTAAACAATACTATGTCCCCTTAGTCTTTCTGACATTTTTATGTGGATTAAGATTGAAAAGCAGTGCATTTGGGGCAGTGGTATTATGGTCATCTCATTGCTATTTTCTGTTTTAATAAAATCCTAGAACTAGTACCAACCGAGTAAAGATTGAGTTTGCAAGATAACAGATTGTCTCAAATCTATTCAATTCTCAACAGTTTTTCACCAGATAATTTCAGGATCCATTTTATTATGCATTTTTGAAGTAACACCTTTGGTTCAGTTATATTTTCCCATAAATTCTGCATTTGCTTCTGTAAACTTTTTTCTTGAACTATAAGCATAGTCATCACTCAGTTGATATCTAGTTTATTTTTTGCCTTCATTTGTTGTTTAGTCAGTTGTTATTTAATTTAGAATTTTATCTTTTTTTGGCTCTCAGATTTTATAATGAACTTTTATTAGAATGAACGTGTATGTTTTTGATGGCATCCAAACTGAGCAAATGTCACATGGTATTTTCTTGTTGTGCTTGAGTCTTCATCACCTTGTAGATTATATCTAGGTTAACATTTCATTTAGTTGTTAATGCTGACAGAATTGTTTCCTGGTTATATTTTATTATATCCCTGAGCTTATGGGTGCTCTACATTTCATAGATAGTGAAAAGCAATGTCCTTTACTCTCAAGGAGCTTCATCTGCTTGCCTGTGTCACAACCTCTCCCTTGGTGCTAATTAGGAAGCTTCTTGTGGGGCTGAAGGGAAATGACCACTGGAGCAATGACCCAAATGTTGTTTTGGAGCAGAGAAATTATTAGCCCAGAGATTCCTTAAATTCTCCATGTGATTTAATTTTTATTTTTTGAGATAGGGTCTAGCTCCATTGCCCGGGTTGGAGTACAGTGGCGCAATCGTAGCTCATTAAAACCTCAAATTCCTTGGCTCAAGCAATTCTTTCCCTTCAGTCTCTAATAGCTGGGACAACAGACATGTGCCAGCATGCCTGGCTAATATTTAATTTTTTTTTTTTTTTTTTTTTTTTTTTAGAAACAAGGTGTTGCTATGTTGTCCAAGCTGGTCTTGAACTCCTGGCCTCAAGTGATCCTCTTGGCTTGGCCTCCCAAAACTCTGGGATTCCAGGTGTGAGCCACAGTACCTAGCCATATTTTTATTTGTATGAGTAATAAGTAGTTTGACACAGCAACGAAGTTGTCCTTTGTTTCCCAAAGGCAAAAGTATACATTTCTTGCTAAGATATCTTATAAACATTCTCTCTCCTAATACCTCCTCCTCGTAATCATTTTCACATAGTCATACTTCACTCAGCTGAAACCGAGTGGCCAAGAAAAAAATACAAGAAAAGGAATAAGAAGTGAATATTTTCTTTAGGGCCTCGCTTTGAATGTGATGAGTAATAAGGTTACCTTCATTGTGGAGGTGATGTTTACAGTTGCCTCCAGCCCTTTATTGTTGGTGCTGAAGCTACTGTTGGTGCCAGCTCTATAATTTCTTCTTCTTGAGGAATTAACAAAGAAAGGAGTGTCAAGGACTGAGATGACCCTGAGATTGGGGTGCTGTCTTGGATTCTGCGGCTGTGTAGTACTGTGTTTCTGTTTAAAGTAGTAACCTCAGGTGATTTGTAATAGCCCTGTAGTTGCAAAACGGGTAACTACAAAGAAATGAAACTGACTCTAGTGTGTGACTTCTGGAAACAGAAGTGGGGCAGTAAGTTGGCCATTGATGTAGCTTGTGCCCTAGGACTGCAGCAGAGTAGTGAGTGAACGGCCTTAAGCTTACAGCTGTGGTGAATAAGAATGTGTGCTATTTTACACACAGAGAAAAATGATTGACTTTTGGTTGGAGGAAAGAATTTGTATCTGGTCTTTCGGAAATGATTCTGTTGCTGTATTATGTGGGCTCTCTTTCTCTCACTGCCCCCTCCCCCCACCACCTTGTCCATTCTCTGCTTGCTGGTGTTACTTTATGTTAACTATTCTCCTTGGACTTCATTGCAACCGTTTATGCCAGCCGTTGAAGTGAGAGGCTCTGGAGAGATCATAACGGTGATAACAATGGAGTAAACATTTCCAGGGACACTGATTTTTTTATATGCTCTGTATTTCTTAGGCAGAATGATGTAGAAGATAATTGCACAGATATGGAAGGAGATTTTTCTCTGTATGTGAAGCCTTTAAATCCAGAACAATTAATTTCTTCTCTTTTTACAACCCCGTAACATCACTTGACTCTGGAATTTCCTATTTTCTTTTACTTTCTCCATTTTTTTTCCATCTGTCCCTCCTACAAATGTGTTTTACGTGAAATAATGTATTGAGTTTTATCTTTTCTCCCAGCAGACCTGAAAATCCCAGTATATTACCACAGACACACATACCATCTGGTCAACAACAGGGACATCAAGGCCAAGTGCAGTTTACACTTCTTTCTTTAGCTCACAAACTACTATAGCTTGCCTGTTCAGTTTTTTTTTTTAATGTTCAGTTTTGTGCCATACTCTCCCCCACCCCCAGCCTGCTGCCTCCTCAGAGCATAACATTCTAATCTTGTCAGACTGTGGGTAATAGGATGTTCCCTGGTCTTGGCATAGAGGCCATAGGCATACAGCATGCTTTTATCTGCCTTGCTTAGACTCAGCATCCCTTTCTGTCTTGAGAGGTTCAGACCTTCTGTCTTCCACAGAGTAGACCTGTGGACCTATGTTGGCTGAGGTCACCCTTGCATTACTACTTTCCTCCATCTCTGAACTAGCACCGGTTAATTTTCAAAGTCTAGTTCTTCAACGTCTGTTAAACTTTTTCCAGTAGTTAATCAATCTCTTAAATTAATTTTCTTTTCAGATTATTTTTGGTCACCTAAGAGGACCCTGAAGCTATAGTGCCAAAGCCTTATCTCTTTTCTCCTATTCCTTTCTTTACCTTCCCTGGCCTGTGCTTTCCTGCCATATCTTTGCTATGTATTTCTTCATCTTGAGTTCTCAAGAGAAAAAACAGAAGTACTTATTTCTCTATTTATTTCAGGGAAAATTGAAGGTAAATAATAATTTGCTTTTCTAAGACCACCAGAGCGAGCACAAAAGAACCAGCGAGTAGGCAAGGGTAAGAGCAAAACTGCAAATTTATTTTTGGTCACCTAGCTTCAGGGAAGAAGGTGGGTAGGGAGAGGTCTGTCGGCCTCCGGCAAAGGAGGCCAAGAGAGTCACCCGGTGAAGCTCTCGGATGGAGTTCCTGCAGTCCCGACAGGAGTGAGGGACCGAGGAAGGCCACGCGGCGCGCTGGCCGAGAGAGGCTTTTCTAGGAGTGGGAGGGCAATAGGCGGGGCATGGGCGTGTCGGGGGGCGTTCCGCAGGTGCGACCAGGTAAATCTTGGTCTCTTTGGATTGACGTCACCTGGCGCATGCCCGGTTGGTCTGCACCTTCCCGGGTGCCGGCTGCATTTTCGCGCGTGTGGGAAAAGTTGGTGGTGAAGAACCCGGAAATGCACCATCTTGCCTCTGTTCATCCAAACAAATAATATCTGCAAAACTTCAGGAAGAAATTCAGTTGCATCTAAATCTGAGTCTGTAGTTTTTGATAGCCTGTCAATGCTCAGGGACAGCACTAAGGCTCTCTTCAGAACCAAAAGGTCAGGATAAATGAATCTATTAAACTAGAGGCATAATTGAATCATCTGAGGACTTTTTTTTTTTTCTCTCTCTCACTAGAACTCTTCCTATAACTTGGATTAAAATTCAAAAATGGGATTGCAGTCATTGTTAATTGCTCAACTAGTGACAGTTTCTCCTTGCTGAGGGAACACTGATGTTGTTTAAGACAGTTACATGCCTAGCCCTAGGGATGAGTCATAATTGTTCTAGGCCTTTCATGTCATTCCTTTCTTCTTGTCCAGATACTTTTCCAACCAGCCTTTACTCAGGGGTGTTCACATTACCTCGTTTTGACCAATAAAGTGTAATGGAAAATGTGGGAAGCACTTGGGAAAATCTTTCCTCTCTGCTTAAAGGAAAGTTCTTTTTGGCTCTTTTTCTCTGTTCAAGGTATTAGTATTAGTCAATAGGGTCTAAATCCTTGGCAGCAATCTTGCAGACACGAGGTGAAAAGTACAAAGATGAAAAACTAGCATGTTAAAGATGCCAGGTCAGAAAAATGGAAAGAACCTGCTTCCGGGAGCCACTGAATGGGTGCCAATAACCATACGCATTTGAGCATTTTCAGAAAATAAACGTCTATTTCTTAAAGTTCTGTATCAGTCAGGGTTTCCCAGAGAGGCAGAACAATAGGGATTGAGAGATACACAGAGAGAGAGAAGAGAGGGATAGAGAGAGACACACAGAGAGATATGAAAGGCAGTTAAGGGAGTTGGCTCATGTGATTGTGGAGGCTGAGAAATCCCACCACAGGCCATTCATAACCTGGAGACCTTGGGATGCTGGCGGTCTGGCTCAGTATAATTCCAACAGCCTTGGAACCAGGGAAACTGATGGTGTAATTGATGGTGTAATTCTCAGTCCGAGGCTGAATTCTCAAGCCTGAGAACCTGGATTGGGATGGGGGAGTGATAGTTTAAGTCCTGGAGTCCCAAGGTTAGAGAGTCTGGGGTCCTAATATCCAAGGGCAGTTGGAGAAGAGTGTATCCCTGCTGCAGGGGAGAGAGAAGCCAATTTTCCTTTCTTCTGTTTTTATCCTACCCAGGCCCCCAGTGGATTGGAGGTGCCTGCCCATATTGACGGCAGATCTTCTCTGCCTAGTCCACTCTAACTCACATGCCAGTCGCCTCTGGAAACACCTTCACAGACACACCCCAAAACAATGCCTTACCGGTTCTCTAGATATTCCTTAATCCAGTCAAGTTGACACCTAAAATTAATCATCACAGGCTTTATTAGCCAAGAATTCTGTTACTTTCAGCTGAGAACATTTCTAATAGACATATTCCAATTCTGTATAGATCAGACCTGAGTTTCATTTTCCATTATATCCTTCTCTCTCTTGATTTAGAATTCTCTTTTTCTCCACTCCTCTATTTTCTGTATTCAGTATTCTAAAATACTGTCAATCTCATCTTTGAAGGTTTTGCTCATCTTTAAAACATCTTAGTTGATTATGTTTTACGTGTCATTTAATTAAGGAATGAATTTACTTATTTTTATTTCAGTAGCTTTTGGGGTACAGGTGGGTTTTGGTTGCATGGATGAATTGTATAGTGGTGAAGTCTGAGATTTTAGTGCACCTGTCACCAGAATAGTGTGCACTGTACCCAATATATAGTTTTTATTCTTCCCCCCTCAGTCTCCATGGTCCATTATATCACTCTGTATACCCTTGTGTATCTACAGCTTAGCTTCCACTTACAATTGAGAACATACAGTATTTGATTTTCCATTCCTGAGTTACTTTACTTAGAATAACGGCCTCCAGCTCCATCCAAGATGCGCAAAAGACATTATTTCATCTTTTCTTTTTTATGGCTGAGTAGTATTCCATGGTGCATATATACCACATTTTCTTTATCCACTTATTGATCAGTGGGCACTTTGGTTGATTCCATATATTTGCAATTGTGAACTGTGTTACAATAAAAATATGCGTGTGAGTGTCTTTTATGGTAGATCTCCTTTTAGTTCTTTAAGACACCTCCATACTGTTGTCTATAGAGGTTGTACTAATTTACATTCCCACCAGCAGTGTATAAGTGAGACAGGGTCTCACTCTGTCACCCAGGTTGGAGTGCAGTGGCATGATCATGGCTCATTGCAGCCTTGACGTCCCAGGCTTAAGTAATCCTTCCACCTCAGCTTCCCTAATAGCTGGGACTACAGGCACATGCCACCATGCCTGACTAATTTTTGTTTTTGTTTTTGTTTTTTTGTAGAGACAGGGGTCTCACTGTGTTGCCTAGGCTGGTCTTGAACTCTTGGGATCAAGCAGTCCTCCATCCAAAGCCTCCCAAGGTGCTCCAACTGTAGGCGTGAGCCACTGTGCCTGGCCTGAGAAGTGTCACTTTTAAAACATCAGTTTATTAACTACATAGAAATAAATCTAAAAAGATCCTGCAAAACAAAACATCCTTTAAACGTGTTTAAGTAGATAGAATATCTGAAATTCCGGATTTTTCAGTCACTTCATTATTATGCTGTGGCAGCCAACTAATCCTTAACTTCAGCTGATGAAATAAACTTCCTAAATACAGCACTGTCATTGCAGATTCCAACTTCTATGTTATCTTCTGTCATTTGCCATCTTAACCTTTAGGGTTAAGATGGCTATATGTATGGCATTTTAAGTTTCAGATCTTCTTTGTATCTTCTCTCAAAGAAAGTTTTCCCATTCACACAGTTCTTTCCCGTTGCTGTGGCGTTCAAAGAAAGCTCCAGATGGATCTGCCTGAGTAAATATGTCTGTCCCCCACAACTACAAATAAGTAGAAAGACTCCAAATGGACAAATACCACCAGACTGAGTGTATTCGTGGATCTCAGAAGCTAATTTCTCTACCAGCTGAGTTGTGGGAATGGGTTCTTCGTAAACAGGATAGTATTGCTGAGCTAGCTTTTGAACTCTGTGCACATGCACTCTGTAATCTGCACCCATTGCCACTATACACCAAACCTGTATGTTTGATAATTGGTTCCACTCTGTGTACACTTTGCTCATCATACAGAATAGAATTCTGCTCTTCTCAGTTCTAATACCATGCCATTTGCTGCTTTAACTCCCACTGAAAGGGCTTCTCCAGCTAGAGCAGCCAAAGCCTATTCAATATGGACAAATTTACTAGACAGGCCCAATGTAGTCAGTGAAAAGCTGTAACTATGTTCCTCCATCTTTATCCAGATAACCCATTTCTCATCTTTTACCTCTGCCTTAGTGCAGCAGTTCACTCATACCCCAAATAAAGCACATTTCATTTGATTCTGATTAGCTATGTATTCATCTGTTGCTCTTTTTAGGTGGTGGTATATATTTGAAGAGCAAAGACGATAGCTTATCCTCTATCTGAGTGTATGTCAGGCCTTTATATAGGGAGTGGAGTTAGGATGGGAGGTGGTGTTCTCAGCAGCTGCTTGTTGGATGCCTGCTAACTTTATGGAGTCTGCAGACCAAAAATTCACACTTAATTGTCCCTATAAAAGTCTGGAAAATATTATTCTTACAAATGATTTTGTAAATACTGCAGGAAATTGGCTCCTACTACTATCCCAGCAGCTATTGAAGCCAGTTTGGCTTCAGGTCCTAGACAAATGATTTGTCATCTGTTTCATTTGTTTGTTTTCTTTCCTGACAGAGCTGGAATTCTGGATTGTTCCCCACTTTAAAAACTTCCAAATCCAAACCAAAAGTAGACAGGGCAGGATACAAGGCTCCCCATTCGCACTTAGTTTCACAGAGTGAAAAATCACAGGCAGTTTGCCCAGAATTACATTTTATGTCTGGCTTTTCAATAGCATATCATGTTAAAAAAATTTTGTTGTTGTTGTTTTTCTATAACAGATGGGGTCTTAGATATTTGAGAGAGGAAAATGGTGGGAATTACTCTTACCAATATAGGTACGGCTCTAACAAATAGCTTCCGATACTAATTTTTAGAGGAAAGAGAAGGAAACTAAAATTTAAGAGGTGTGCCTCTGATATGTGGTAAATTGTTTATATCTCACTCAATCCCCACACCTTATCAGGTAGGTATTATTAGTTATGTTTTATCTGCTAGGGAACTGGGAATCCAAAAGTGTAGTAATTTACCCAAGGTAACAAGACTGGAATTTGAACTCAGATCTCTCAGAGTTGAAAGTTTAAAGCATCTTTACTTCCCTTAAAATTAATCATATAACACTGAAATAAAAACCCTTGCCTCCCAAAGTGGTTGATGTTTACTTTCAGCTTAACTAAAAGAATAGGAACAAGATTTACCTTTTCATCTGAAACAACTAAAAGACCTGACAATATTATATGTAATAAAACAATAGTTTTCAGACACTAGTCATGAAGCAGTGAAGGGCAACAATCCTGAAAGAAGGAACACAAATGAGTTGTGTTTTATGATTCCCCTAGCTGATATCTGGAGAGGGATTCCAGATTGCAGCCTAAGGAAGGAGAACTAAGAGAGAAACCAGAGATTATTCTCTGAGTTGAGGGAACAGAGATGGGAGTCCAGAGAGGCCAAAGTAGATGAAGCTCATAAGGCAGAGTACAAAAGAGGAGAGAGCTGCACAGAAAAAAAGGCTTGCAGATCTCAAGAGGGTCTCCCTTGAGACATGAGCTGAGTACTTCGGCACGCATGGGAAAATTACCAAGGTTGGAGAAAGAACCACCTGAAAGGAGCAGAGGGAGCAATCATTGGAGTTCACACAAGGAAGCGAGTAGTTTGTGTTCCTGCTAGCCAGAGTAGGACAATTCATTTTACAAAGGGCGCTGGATAGAGTAGTCAGGAAAATAGAGCCTCATAAGGGAGCAAAATTAACCCTAGACTAAAGGCTGGTCTCATCTTACCTACTGAAGCTTTAAGCCCCAGTTTCCAGACAGGAGCAGTGGCTTACTTACACCTGTACTCCCAGCACTTTGGGAGGCCGAGGCAGGTGGATCTCGAGGTCAGAGATCGAAACCAACCTGGCTAACATGATGAAACCCCATCTCTACTAAAAAAAATACAAAAAAATTAGCTGGGCATGGTGGTGGGTGCCTGTAGTCCCAGCTACTCGGGAGGCTGAGGCAGGAGAATGGTGTGAACCTGGGAGGCAGAGCTTTCAGTGAGCCGAGATTGCGCTACTGCACTCCAGTCTGGGTGACAGAGCGAGACTCAGTCTCAAAAAACAAAAAACAAAAAACAAGACAATTTTGGCCCCTTCTTGTTTTCTCCTGCCCTCTTTTGCCTTTCTGCCATGGAATGACACACAGCAAGAAGGCCCTCACCAAATGCTAGCACATCAATCTTGATTTCCCAGCCTCCAGAACTATTAGCCAATAAATTCTTGTTTATTATAAATTACCCAGTCTGTGTGTTTTGTTATAGCAGCACAAAACAGCCTAAGACATATACAAACTAACAAATTTCATGAAGAATAAGATAATATGAACAACGCTGTATTAAAGAAATGATACTTTTAGTTAAACAAAAAATTAACTTTTGTTTAGTCAAACAAAACTCTAGGCCCAGCTGGGTTCACTGATGAGTCCTACAAAACATCTAAGGAAGGAAAAAAAATACACCAATTTTACACACTATTCCAGAAAATAATGAAGAGAGAAGACTTGTCATCTCAATGTATGAGGCCAGCATTTACCTGATACCAAAACCAGACAAGGAAATTACAAGAAAAAACAACTAAAGCCCACTGTCCATCCTGACCATAAAGAAAAAAATTCTCAACAAAATTTTAGCAAACCAAACAATAAATAAAAAGGGTAATATAACATGACCAAGTGAGGCTATCTCAGGAACTCATGGTTGGAAATCAATCAATTGAAAAATCAATCATTGCAATCCATTATATTTACAAACTGGAAAAACAAAAACCATATGATTATCTCAATAGAACCAGGAAAAGCATATGGTGAAACTCAACGTTGATTTCTCATAACTTTCAGCAAACTAGGAGTAGAAGGGAATTTCTTCAAATGAGGAATATAAAGGACTTTCTAATAAAGAGCATCAACGAAAACTCCATAGCCAATGTCATACTTAATTGTGAAAGACCAAATGCTTTTCCTCTAAGATTATCAACAAGGCAAGAATGCCTGATCTAACAACTATTTAACATTGTACTAGAGGTTCTAGTCATTGCAGTAAGGCATGAAGAAGGAATAAAACCATTCAAATTGGAAAGCAAGAAGTAATTCTCCTTTCATTAAATTTTTAAATTTTTATTTATTTATTTATTTTTATTTTGAGATAGACTCACTCTGTTGCCCAGGCTGGAGTGCAGCAGCGCAATCTTGGCTCACTACAACCTCCACCTCCCAGGTTCAACTATTCTCCTGCCTCAGCCTCCTGAGTAGCTGGGACTACAGGTACATGCCACCATGCCTGGCTAATTTTTTATATTTTTAGTAGAGACGGGGTTTCACAGTGTTAGCCAAGATGGTCTCAATCTCCTGACCTTGTGATCCACCTGCCTCAGCCCCCCCAAAGTGCTGGGATTACAGGCATGAGCCATAACACCAGCCTTAATTTTTAAATTTTTATTAATTTTTTGAGTCTCCCTGTCATACAGGCTGTAGTGCAGTGGTGCAGTTATGACAGCATCAACCTTTCAGGCTCAAGCAATCTTCCTGCCTCAGCCTCTGAAATACCAAGTAGGTGGAACTACAGGTGTGCACCACCACACCCAGCATTTTTTTTTTTTTTTTTTTTTTTTGAGAAAGACATCCCCACTATGTTGCCTAAGCTGGCTTTGAACTCCTGGGCTCAAGTGATCCTCCCATCTTGGCGTCCCAAAGTGCTGGGATTAAAGGTGTGAGCCACCATGCCTAGGGTAAGTCTGCCTTTAATGGCAGACAACATAATCGTTGTCTGTCATTAAATAGACATCCTAAATTAATAGGATTAGAAAGTCCTATGAAATCTATAAAACTACTAAAATTGATGAGTGAATTTTGCAAAATAATTCCAAAATGTATATAGAAACGGAAAAGATATAAAGTAGCCAAAATTACTTCATAAAAGAACAAAGTTAAGGGATGTGTGTTACCTGATTTGACGGCTTATTATGAAGCTATCATAAGCAAGACATCTTAGTATTGGTATAAAATTAGACAAATAGATCAATGGAACATCATAGTAACTTGAGAAATCAACTCAGACATATTTGGTTAACTGAATTTTGGCAAAGGTGCAATGGTAAATGGAGAAATAGTAATCTTTTTAACACATGCTGAAACAATGGGCTAGACATTTTTTTTAAAAAAAGAAAAATGGTCTGTTGGCTATAAGAATGTCTTCTTTTGAGAAATGTCTGTTCATATCCTTTGCCCACTTTTTGATGGGGTTGTTTGTTTTTTTCTTGTAAATTTGTTTGAGTTCTTTGTAGGTTCTGGATATTAGCCCTTTGTCAGATGAGTAGATTGCAAGAATTTTCTCCCATTCTGTAGGTTGCCTGTTCACTCTGATGGTAGTTTCTTTTGCTGTGCAGAACCTCTTTAGTTTAATTAGATCCCATTTGTCAATTTTGGCTTTTGCTGCCATTGCTTTTGGTGTTTTAGACATGAAGTCCTTGCCCATGCCTATGTCCTGAATGGTACTACCTAGGTTTTCTTCTAGGGTTTTTATGGTATTAGGTCTAACATTTAAGTCTCTAATCCATCTTGAATAAATTTTCATATAAGGAGTAAGGAAAGGATCCAGTTTCAGCTTTCTACTTATGGCTAGCCAATTTTGCCAGCACCATTTATTAAATAGGGAATCCTTTCCCCATTTCTTGTTTCTCTCAGGTTTGTCAAAGATCAGATGGCTGTAGATGTGTGGTATCATTCATACAGCCAACAGACACATGAAAAAATGCTCATCATCACTGGCCATCAGAGAAATGCAAATCAAAACCACAATGAGATACCAAAATGGCAGTCATTCAAAAGTCAGGAAACAATAGGTGCTGGAGAGGATGTGGAGAAATAGGAACACTTTTACACTGTTGGTGGGATTGTAAACTAGTTCAACCATTATGGAAAACAGTATGGCGACTCCTCAAGGATCTAGAACTAGATGTACCATATGACCCAGCCATCCCATTACTGGGTATATACCCAAAGGATCATAAATCATGCTGCTATAAAGACACATGCACACGTATGTTTATTGCGGCACTATTCACAATAGCAAAGACTTGGAATCAACCCAAATGTCCATCAGTGACAGACTGGATTAAGAAAATGTGGCACATATACACCATGGAATACTATGCAGCCATAAAAAAGGATGAGTTTGTGTCCTTTGTAGGGACATGGATGCAGCTGGAAACCATCATTCTTAGCAAACTATCACAAGAACAGAAAACCAAACACCGCATGTTCTCACTCATAGGTGGGAACTGAACAATGAGATCACTTGGACTCGGGAAGGGGAACATCACACACCGGGGCCTATCATGGGGAGGGGGGGAGGAGGGAGGGATTGCATTGGGAGTTATACCTGATGTAAATGACGACTTGATGGGTGCTGACGAGTTGATGGGTGCAGCACACCAACATGGCACAAGTATACATATGTAACAAACCTGCACGTTATGCACATGTACCCTAGAACTTAAAGTATAATAATAATAAAAGAAAAAGAAAAATGGGAAAAAACGTTGACTTCTGTTGCAAATTATTACAAAACTTATACCATATATATAAATTTAATTTAAAATGTATCATTTTGAGACCTAAATGTAACATGTAAAATTATACAATTTCTGGAAAAAAAATTGAGAAAATATTTGTTATCTTCATTTAGGTAAAGATTTTTTAGATATGACATCAAAAATATAGTCCATAAAAGAACATTTTGATAAGTTGGAGTGCATCAAAACATAAAACTTTGGTTTCTTCAAAAGACAAGATTAAGAGAATGAAAAGACAGCTTACATACTGGGAGAAAATATTTGCAAATCACAGTCCAGTAAAGAGCTTTATCTGCAATATATAAAGAACTGTTAGAACTCAATAGCAAGATTGACTTCTGGCATAACAGCATGAGGAGTTCTGCTGACACATTCCCCAGTGAAACTAGTGAAAGTTATTATTTTTTTTTCTGTCTATGCTGCTTGAAGGAGAAAAAAATTATTAAAATCTCCAACCATTTAGAGTCTCTGGAAATGGTCCTGAGGACAAAGAGCAAATGAAGAAACATCTCTTTTAGAAAATTTAGTAAGAAAGGTGAGATTCTGTGAAATTTGAACCAAGACTTCTTCCACCCTCTTACCTCCCAGCTCAGCGAGGTAGTGACTCCACTCTAGATAACTGCAGCCAAGAACACAAGGCTCTATTTTTTTTTTTGTCCCAGGAGAGAGAGGACTTTAACAATTCTCATCCTGCCCCTTGTTGCCTGTTGCTGAGGTTAAATCCCAGGTGAATGTGATTGAGAGGTGGAAGCTCCCTTCTTCTACCCAACTCTTACTCTTGGGATGGAGGTTCTACCTTGGGTATAGCATACAGAGAATATTGGGTCCTTATAACCCTTCCCCCATGCAGAGAATATTGGGCCCTTATTAAGGTGGTAGGTCCATGACAGAAGAGACAAGCTGAGAGGACCAGATTACAGCCGCTCCTCATTCCCACTGAATTCTCAGCTCCCAGTAGGTGAGAATCACTTGGAGAGAAGCCTACCATTGTCCTCACTCTCCAGCTCCAAAGTCAGGGAAAGATGGAAAGGAGCCCTACCAGTACCACTGTCATCCCAAGGTGACTGTAGGCATACCCAAGCTGTACCATCCTGAAGAGCAACATCAGAGGCTGGACATTGTAGGGGAGGAATAGACTTCACTAAAATAATTCATCCAGTCACTAGACAAGCAGACAAGCAACAACAAGGCTCAGAGTGGGGTAATCATTATCCAGCGTTGCTACAATATATTATCTAAAATATTCAGTTTCCAACAAAAAAAATTTTGAGTCATGCAGGGAAACAGGAAAGTGTGACCCATGCACTGAAAAAAAACAAAAGCATAAAATAAAAATAACCAGGCAACAGAAACTGCCCATGAGAGTGGCCAGAGTGGCCACATTTAATAATAAATGATTTTAAAGTAACCATTATAAATATGTTCACAGAACTGAAGGAAAGTTTGACTAAAAAAGGTAAAGGAAGGTATAGTGATAATGTTGCATCAAATAGATAATATCAATAAAGAGAATTTTTAATGGAAATTCTGGAGTTTAAAGTACAATAACTAAAATTTAAAAATTTATTAGAAGGCGTCGACAATAGATTTGAATTGGCAGAAGAAAGAATTTCTGAGCTTAAGGATTGGTCAATAGAGAATATGCGTTCCAAAGAACAGGAAAAAAGAATGAAGAAAAGTAAACAGAACCTCAGAGAAAGGTGAGATACCACTAAGTACACTGATACACATGTAATGTGATTATCAGGAGGAGGGGAGGGAAAGAGGTGAAAAAATACTGGAAGAAATAATGGCTGAAAACTTCCCAGATTTATTAGCAGACAATAATCTACACATCCAAGAAACTCAGTGATCTCCAAGTTAGGTAAACACAAAGAGAGCCATAGATAAACATAGGAAAAATGTGGAAAAATCCAAGACAAAGAGATAATTTGAAAGAAGAGAAAATCTATCACTTTCAAAGGAACCTTCAAGATTAACAGCTGACTTCATAGCAGAAACAATAAAGGCCAGAAGGCAGTGGGATAATATAGTCAATGTGCTCAAAACTGAATAATACGAAAAACAATCTGATTTTTTTAATGGGTGAAAGATTTGAACACATTTTACATAAAAAGATACATGGATGGCAAATAAGCACATTGAAAGGTGCTCCACATCATTGCAAATTAAAACTAGTTGCAGATTAAATGTCAGTTAGAACCAGAATGCAGTGCCACTATACACTCACTGAAATGACTAACTACAAAAACTATACTAACTGCTAGCAAGGATGTGGAGAAGCTTGAACTGTGATATATTGCTAACGGGAATGTAAATTAGAGCAACCTAATTGGAAACAATTTGTTCATCTCTGAAGAAGCTAAACATACAGTAGCATATGACTCAGGTATTTCAATCACAGCCATAGCTACCCAAGAGAAATGAAAGGCTTATATATGAATGTTCACAGCAGCTTTATTTGTAATAGCCAAAAAGTTGAAAGAACCTAAATGTCTTTTGGTAGGTGAATGAATAAACAAATTTTGTATATCCATATAATAGAATACTTTGCAGAAATGAAAAGAATGAGCCAGTGACATGTGCAACATGCTAATAGTTTGTAAAATCTTTTATTGTGAAATATACATATATTGTACACCAAAATCAATAAGTAGATGTTGCCAGCACCCTCAGAAGCCTGTTTTGTACCCTCTTGTAATTGCAATCCTTACCTCCTCCAAAGATAGCCACTGTTCTTTTTATAATAATCATGTCTACCTTAATGGGCATTCCCAAGCACTAGAGATTATTACATTGACAAGTTCTTGAACCTTATGTAAATGGAATTATACACAGTATGTCGGGGGTTTTTGTTTTTTATTTGTTTGATTTTTGAGACAGAGTCTTGATCTGTTACCCAGGCTGGAGTGCAGTGGTGCGATCTCAGCTCACTGCAACCCCTGTCTCTCGAGTTCAAGCAATTCTCATGCCTCAGCCTCCTGATTAGCTGGGACTACAGGCGTGCACCACCACTCCTGGCTAATTTTTGTATTTTTAGTAGAGATAGGGTTTCACCATGTTGGCCAGGCTAGTCTTGAACTCCTGACATCAAGTGATCCACCTGCCTCGGCCTCCCAAAGTGCTGGGATTGCAGATGTGAGCCACTGCACCTGGCCACAGTATATTCCTTTGTATCTGACTTCTTTCACTCAGCTTTGTATTTATTATTGTGTATATTATTGTGTATCGCTATAATATGTTTATTTTCATTTTGTTCAGTATTCTAAATATGCCATGGACATCAATTGTCCTGTTTAGGGCTATTATAAAAATGCCATTGTTAGCATTCTCATGAACAGCCCTGGGTGCCTTGCATAACTTTTCTGTGAGTTATATACCAAGGAGTGGAGCCCCCAGGGCATAAGGTGTATTGAATCTTTAAGTTCATTCGATGTCAGACTTTTCCAAAGTGGTTGTTCCCCAGTGGACACTACTGCAGAGTTACGTGATGGTCACACCTTTGTCCAGCCTCATAGTCTCTCAGCTAAAGCAACCCCAAATGTTGGGCTCACCTTTCTGGGCTTGACTTTCTTCTGGAATCTGGATCATTAATTCATTTTCTTGTTACCTCTCTAATGCCTTCAAAAAGTTGTTTCTTGTATATCTTGTCCATTTTTGATGGTTGTCTTCATTTGGAGGGTTAGTCTGAGTTGCCTAGTCTACCATTACTTGAAGCAGAACCTCTACTATTTATGAAAACATTTGTTGTATGCTCACTGTCTACAGACACTACTGGATACCAAGGAATATTTTTCAATCTTAAAAGAGTAATTCTTATGATTACTGGGGACTGTAGGCCTAAGATGTTCCCAGTTATCCTGAGTGTAGGCTTTGCATTGGGATAACATGAGATTTCTTAAAGCCATGTGCCCGAACCCAGGGATGTGGTTCCACAAAGTATAGAAAAATAGAAAACGTTAAAATTTACTGAGTTTTCTTTGGTTGCCTCTCGGCCTCCTGGGAACATCACATAGCTTTATAATAAACACGAAGATGACATCTCCAAATGATCTGAGACCCACAGATGTACCATTAGCTTCGATATCCTATTAACCTGTTATTTGGATTATACCCCGTTTATATAAATTCTGGGAAGATTTGACATTTATTGTGAGAGAAACCGCTGCTACTTTCTGGCAAGTGTACACAGTAGGTCATTTTGGAGTAAAATTTTAAGCACCACTTGAGAGATCCATCTTAATTGTGTATATGTAAGGCACTGAACACCTGTTGTCCTGGAGTACAGGTGTAGCCAGGACTTTTATGACTTTGTGAAGGTCAAGGCCACTCTCTTCAAGCTTTGCTTAAATGTCACATTCTCAGTGAAGCCTTTTTTACCATCTCAGACCCCTTTAACTGCTTTATTGTTTTTGTTTGTTACTTTGTTTTTGAGATGGAGTATTGCTGTGTCGCCCAGGCTGGAGTGCAGTGGCGTGATCTCGGCTCACTACAACCTCCGCCTCCCGGGTTCAAGTGATTCCCCTGCCTCAGCCTCCTGAGTAGCTGGGATTACAGGCACTTGCCACCACACCCGGCTAATTTTTGTCTTTTTAGTAGAGATGGAGTTTCACCATCTTGGCCAGGCTGGTCTTGAACTTCTTGTGATCCGCCCACCTCGGCCTCCCAAAGTGCTGGGATTACAGGCACGAGCCACTGCGCCCAGCTGCTTTATTGTTTTTTTATTCTTCAAACTTAATACCTTTAGTATGCTAAATTATTTACTTATTTATTATGTCTATTATTTGACCCCTGCTAGAAATTAAACTCCATGAGACTGGAGATCTTTGTTTTGTTCACTGTCATATTCCCAACACCTGAGAATTTCTAGAACATAAGCAGGCATTTAGTAAGTATTTACTAGACTTTCTGTTTATAAGAGTAATCAACTGAAAAAATATAAACAATATGGCCATATTTATTCCTCACACTGGTGGCTATTTGGGGGATATATTATTACTATTATTATAAGGATTTCACTCAGAATATTTTTCAATATTGTTTTAAATGCTTTTATACTGATAGAACAGTCTCTTCAATATGGCAGTAAGAATAAGAGTAGTGGGAAGTCAGAACTGCTAAAGATAAGAAATTAAATTCTCCTCTGACTAAGACTCAAGTCATTTATCCTGGAAGTTACAGGCCAGGAGGGCCCCGAGCTGTGCCTGAATAGTCTTCTTTGTGCGAAGACTGCCTTCTAGTTGGAGAAGCAGCACTTTCCTCATGGGAGTGGTGTCAGTGCCACACATAAGCACATTTGAGAGTCTGACCTTCTAAAAGTCAGAAATAACTCCTAATGGCTAACCTCATGCCTGCACAGTACCACTGAAGTCCATGTTTTCTTTTTCATCCTTCCAAAAGAGGAAGAACAATTGTACTCCTTTTCCCTGTAGTGCTACCAGAGTGCTGACTCTTGATTTTTCTTAGGTCTGCTTTTCCTAACTTTTTGATATCTTATCTCCCTAAACTGTCACCAAGTAGGCAGGGGCCTGAAGCCTTTTCTAAGAAGGTTTCAAGCAGGGTTGACCACTAAGGAGAAATGTCTAGATTTGAAGCCAAGTCAAAGAGTATAGCATGCAGCTCCTACCTGGGGTGAGGGTAGGAGAAGATCCAGACGTTTCCCTCGAGGAGCTTGTGACGTTCGCACAGGTAACAGCTGGCCCTGTTTCTTGTGAACTGTGTGATCTGACCTAGTTACCTCACATCCCCATGTCCTCTCTTTACAATAGCTTTCATGGACCAGAAATTAGCCAGACAAAGAGGTATGAATGGCTGCTGGCAAAGGGTATTCTGGTCCTGCTACAGTGATGAATCACAGACTTTTTTCTAGGGGACTCTAGCTCAGTTATTCATACTATTTGGATCATAATCCTGAGAGACACCATCCCAAATGCCATAATCCTGAATGTTGAAATCTCAAAAGATCAAAATCCCTGAAGGTCAAAATCTCTAAAGTCTAAAATATTGAAGCTTTCAAATCCCGAAAATCACAGTCACCCTGTTAGGTGAAACTGTTACCTTGTCATTGTCTTTATTTGGAAATTAAGATGGCTTAAGGACATGCTTGTGGATGCCAAGTTGACAAGGGGTAGACTTGTGGATTTAATCTTAGGTGCCAACTTGACTGGATGAAGGAATGCCTAGAGCCCTGGTAAAGCATTATTTGGGGTGTGTCTGTGGGGTGTGTTCCAGGGGAGATGAGTGTGAGTCTGAGTGGACTAGGTGGGGAAGATCTGTCCTCAGTGTTTGTCTATGTTATCCAATTGGCTGGGGACCCGGAGAGAACAAATACAGAAGGCAAATTGGTCTCTTTCTGGGAGTTGAGACAGACTTTTCTTCTGCTGCCTTTGACGTCAGAACTCCATGTTCTCCAGCCTTGGGACTCCATGAGTTAACACCAGCAGACCGCTGGGTAAGTTACACCATCAGTTTCCCTGGTTCTGAGGCCTTCACATTTTAACTGAGCCATGCTACCAGCATCCTAGGGTCTCCAGCTTGCAGACGGCCTGTCATGGGACTTTTCAGCCACTATAATTGCATGAACCAATTTTTCTAGTAAATCCCTCTCCTATCTGTATACATATCCTATTGATTCTGTCTCTCTGGAGGACCCTAACTAATACAGATGTGGTATTAGGGAAGCCAGATATCATTCCTTCTTACTATATTCCTTCCGACACAATGGAAGAGATCTGTGAGATTGTTCACTCACACAAAGTGTGTGAGGCTACTTAATGGTGAAAGATATAAGTTTTAAAAGTGAATTATTATTGGTACTTCAGAAGCAGAAAATTGCTCAATTGCAATGGCCGAGCAGTAACCAGACTTTCAAATGGATGGTATATACTTACAAAATGCACTCAACAAATACAAGTGTAGCTAATGTTTCGAAGATCATAGAAGTGAAAATGCAGATGAAAAATACAAATCTCCCCTGCCAGGTTATTGAATTATGTACAACTTCTGCCTCTTCACAAATATTGCCAATTCACTATGCTATGTGTTTCATTTTCACATCACTTCTAATATCAGAGTTTTAAATTGTGTACAGTCTTTTACAGAGTTCTAATTCGTGCTTTTTTTTTTTTTTTTTTTGCAGATTTGACTCCATGAAAGTATATTATCACAACATTGACTTTGTGTGTAAGCATGTATGTAAAAACTTTGAAACTTCCTCAGTAAGTGAAGTGATGGCCTTTTTGTACATGAGCATTTGTGAAAGATAAAATTTCTTGAGATCTCAGCTCTGTGGGTGACTGCATATGCAGTGGTGACCCATCGCAGTTTTGGATTAAACTTGTCAAAAGCCTTAGGTTGTCTGTCATGGTATTTCAGACAACTGCAGTTATAAAGCTTGGTGATACGTGTTTGTACATTTCCCTTTTTGAGCGATTTCTTTATGAATATAATTTGTCTGTCATAACCATTATACTTCTGAGACTCTCATTAGTATACCTGAATGTTTATGCTTGCACAATTGTGGACTTTGTTATTACCTAGTTTATTGTGAAAAGGTGGCCTATGAAATGTTCTATCATGTTTTTATGTTTTTCAAATAAACCTCCTTAAAAAATATAAATATATTTTAAATAATTAACCAATTTATTTTTGTCAGAGTTATATTTTCCAGATTTTTATCTTTCGAGATTTCAGCGTTCGGGATTACGGCATTCAGGATTGTGTCTTTGGGGATTATGATTGGCTTTTAAATAGACAGGTCATCATTCCTCTTTGGATCTTGAGAGGTTCATTTTCTCTCCAAGAGAACTCTCCTTTTCTGTTTATAGAGATTTGTATTTGACAAGTAATTCAGCACAGTTTTAACCTGTAATGGCAGTAAACCTAGTCTGAATTTTCATGGGATGGGAGGGATGGGTTGTTGTAATGTAATGTTGATTTTGTGGACTCAGAGTTTTTGCTTTGGAGTTGCTTGTTGAATTTACTGATTACCAAAGCAGACTCATTTCCTTTCCCCACAGACTTGACCTTTCTGTTCCAGCATCGGGTGGCTTCACCTCTCTCTCTCTCATTTAGGTGACATCTTTTACTCCTTCCTCTTTCTTCCTCTTTGGCCATCAGAGTCCTGGACATTCAACTTCTGCACTATCTTGCATCTGTTTCCTCTCTATCCCTCCTACCCACTCTCTCATCAGACTCCAGAATGTGGGTTTCACGAGAGAAGAGACTTTTGTATGAACAGCGTCTGGCTCATAACAGGCTTGTCATTATCTGTTGGATGTTGAGTGAATTATGTTGTAACAAATGCTGTAGCCTTTTTTCCTAACCAATCTCTGCACATTCGCCTCTTAAATAGATCTTTAAGAAACAACTGATATTCTTGCTTCAAACTTTCCAGTGGCTTATCTTAGGCCTCAGAAGAAAAGTTGAAACCCAGAAACTGGCTTATATCACAAGTTATCATAACTTCACATTCCAACCAGTTCTGGGTCCTGGTACCCCCCTCTACCCGCCCCCCCCGCAACACACATACACAATATTCGGCAGCTATACTTGCTGTTTCCTGGACCCGTTGTTTTCACTGTCCCATTCCTTTGCTTGGAATGTTTTCCGTTTTGTCACCTGCTGAAATCTTATCCATCCTTTGCATCCTTGATGACACCTAAAAACCAGCTTCTCATATTCAATGACTTGTCACCTCATCTGTGCCCCTGCAGGTTGTTGAATCTATTTTGCCACGATGTCTTATATTTTGGTTAATTGCGAATATCTTAGCATATGGGTCCCATGAAGGAAGGGACCTTAGCTTGGTAGTTTCTAATCCCATGTGCCTAGCTTAGTGTATAGAACAAAGTAAGTGCCCAATACATGGTGGAGAGTCTTGTTCTTTTTGATGGAGATGCTACTCTTACTATTGTAATTAATGCGATTATAATGACAGAGGGATCAGCCTGAACAAAGGCTTAGGGCAGAGGGCAGGATGGCTGGAAAGATGCGTGGTGTTGATGTAGTGTTGACGTCATTATTGTCATGTGGTGGCTATCGTGATCCCCGCCGCCCAGGCGGTTCTCTGGGCGCGAGTCATGCAGATATGGCCACTAGGTGGCACCCGTGTTCCACCAGCGCTAGTCGGAGCGCAACCCGCGGTCTCGGGCTCGGTCTCGGGCTCAGGCTCAGTGCAGGATCTGGCTTGGTGACGCTTGCCTGGCCAGATTGGTGTTCATCCCTGCCCCACGTCAGCACCCTAGGCTGGCAGGATCCCTCGACTGGTCACAAACCCAGCTTCTGCAGGCTCGACCCCAGTTAGGCCCCACAGACATTGATTTGTAATTACTGTTTCCTGCAGATTGGGCAATGCCCCTCTCTTAGGCAGCCCCTCTGGCCATTAGTCGGGTTGGCAGGAAGTGCTGAGAAGGTCTAAGTCCCAGATCAGACGGGGCACAAGTGAATTATCAGCTCTGTCAGTCATAGAGGCAGCCCTTCAGTGGTGTATACCAAGAGCTCCAGATCTGAAAAATGTTTTCCCTAGGCAGCCTCCTACTGTCCTGCCTCCCTGCACCCAGCCTAGCCCTGGGAAATGTCACGCATCTACCTGTCTTTATAATTATGGCCCAATCACTGTCTAGCGTTGCCTCTGAGCAACAGATGACTTGCAAGAAATGGGTGTCACAGGGTGTTGGAGGGAGATTCAGAGTAGCCTTCTGCAAAGAGGATGCCTGGATGTGCTCAGGCAGGTGAGCTGGGCCCCTTTGGGGCCTGTCCTGGCCACATATGCCATCTTACTTCTGTAGCTGTCTCAGGCTCATCTCCCCAGCAGAGGCTTCCTTCATCCTCGACACCTAGGCTCTGTAGGCACCCAGACCTTGTCCCTAAACTGTCAGTGGGTAACAACACAGCTCTTGGCATGATCTGTTTTGAAAGCTCACTTCCTAGTCAAAGGCTGTTAGGGGCTGTTAGCTCTCATTTGGGAGCCAGAGTTCTTACTCTAATTGTGTATGAGCTCATGGAAATAGAGGGGTTTAGTTTGTCTGTTTTATACTCACGCACAAAAGGGGATATGATGAGAACCCTCATGTAGTCATGTACTTATGCATTAGATGTATCACATGTGTGCAGAGTTCTGGAAGGGATGATGTCTTTGAGGTGTTTATATTGCCTATGACAGAGGACACAAGAGGCGTAATCCTTCCCCACCCCACATCCGCACCCACACTGGGGGGATGTGTTACACAGGAAGAGCCAAGCTAGGAAGGCGTCTGCCTGGTCTGGTGTGTGGAAGCAGGCAGGGACTGGGGCAGGGAAGGCAGGGGATAGGAAGCAATTTAGAGCCTGGATCACAACCAGGAAATTACTCCTCTGCTCCAAAAATGCTTAAAATACCTTGTCTTCCACCAAAGAAAACTCACAGGATGAAAATACATCTAAGAGAGGAACCCAGCAGAGCGTGAAACAGAGGTAAAGCTGCATCTGTTCAAAGCATTCTGGGCCTTGGGCCCCAAAGGAAGCACACCTCCCTGGCAGGTGTGAGGACAAGAGAGCGTTTGGCTCGGCAGGTAAACCCTGACAAAGGGTATATAATCGTCAGGTACACACTCAGTAGGGATATAATCCCTTCTGTGAATCCCACCTAGGGCCCTAGTGCTGAAGGATAGGAGAGCAGCCTGGAGCACAGGAAGGACGACTAGCAGAATTTAGGGCCTGCTGGCTGGGCACGGTGGATCACTCCTGTAATCTCAGCACTTTTGGAGGAAGAGGCGGGGGTATCATTTGAAGTCAGGAGTTCAGGACTAGCCTGGCCAACATGATGAAACCCATCTCTACTAAAAATACAAAAATGAGGCGGGCAGTAGTGGTGCACGCCTGTAATTCCAGCTACTTGAGAGGCTGAGGCAGCAGAATCGCTAGAGCCTGGGAGGCAGAGGTTTCCGTGAGCCAAGATCGTACCACTGCACACCAGTCTGGGCGAGAGAGTGAGACCCTGTCTCAAAAAAAAAAAAAAAAAAATGTAGGGCCTGCTGAGGAGAAGTGGAAATAAAGCAGACCTCAGGACTTTTGTCTTGGACACAGGAACGTTAGAGGCTTTCACCAGCCCTTGGAGAGGAGGAACTTGGAGCTGAGGTCAGAGTGTCAGAACCCACCGTTCACTGGAGACAGTTGATCCAGGTGATACCAAAATGTACGTTGGGAAACCACAGAAGCAATGGACACTTTTTTTTTTTCAAACTGTGAGCAGAACAAAGCCTTTTTTTAGTACTTCACACCCCTTCATCCACCTTCCCCCTCTCATGGTGCTGATCTTCCAGGTTTAGCAGAACAAGCTTTCTGGTTTCTACTCCTGGTGAGCCTTCAAGGAGAATTCCATCTGCTTCAGAGAGTTCAGGCCTGAAAGGACATGAAAAGAGAACATCTTTTTTGCACCCGTAAAATAGGCATCAGCCTCTCCATCCAGGCTGCCTTCCAGAAGTGGTGTGAGATCAAATGAGACAATGCATGAGAAAGCACTTTGCAGAGTGTGGAGTAGTGATGTTGCTCCTTCGCAGGGTTCTATCAAGTTAGATTCTTGTCCCAGCACCCTTAGTCACTTGGTTTAATTAATTGCTTTGCATTTATTTAATTCACATGTCAACCCTGGCCTCCTCAAACTACAGTTCTTTTCTGCAGAAGTCCAAAGTTGTCCCAAGATTTCCGCAAGTTCCCAGGGGATGAGAGCAGCTCATCTTCTCTGGAACACTTCTGCCTTGTGACATTGATCCAGACAAGCTCAGCCCCTTCTTCAGGGCCTTAAAAAAATTCTACTCGTACAGTGCTCATGAATGTTACAGAGTTTGCTAAAATGTTGGAGGGAGATGAGTGACTTTGTACATAACAGCAATGAACTTTCAGATGGAACATTTGGCATCCCGGATCTCACAACTCGCTGGTACTAAACTATCTCTGGGGTCAGGGTCTGGACTCCACCCACTGCTGGGGGCCTGCCAGTGACTTGGACTTAATCTTAACTTAAAGACTTCTCTTAATCTTAATTCTCCTTCTTCCTCTCCTTTCAGTCTCCCTCCCTCTGTTTCTGCTCCCTCCCTAGAGCTAAACAAATTCCTTTCTTATATTCTAGGTTCATTTTAGCCAGTGGCTTTGTAGCTAAGATTCCTGTAGGTTTCGCTTTGTACCCCAAGGTCCTTGTTAAGGTTTTTTCTCAAAGCGAAAGTGGTTCCCTCTCTAAGGAGAACTCTGGGGCCAGCTGTTAAGATAACAACATTTTCACCCCGTGGCATTTATCATAACAGAATCCAAAAATGTTTTCAACAGCCTTGATATTGGGAACAGATTTGAACTGAGAAAAACAACATATAGTTAAAAATGAAATTATAAAGGAAACTCAGAATGACCTGGAAGGAAGGGGATAAAATTCTTCCAGAAATTCAAGCAGCCCTTTCCAATAGCAAATACTAAAATGGAAGTAAGTATGCACCTTCTCAGTGTAACACCTGATTCCAAAATCCCCCCAGGGCCTCGTCGTGTGGGGTGGCCTTCTGGCTCTGAGCATCTGCACACAAAGGCTCCTGGAGGAAATGGAAGCCAGGGCTCACCCTGGATGTCTAGGAACACTGGGAGTAGTGGGGAAGCTGGTGTTGGGACACAGCAGTGGACATGCCTGGCAAAGCCCAGAGTGATTCCTAGTTCCCCAGGGCAGGCTGAAGTTGAGGGGCCCTGCTGCATCTCCATACCTCACTGGTTATCCCGCCACACCACCACCACAGCACTGTCACTGTCGTGGGGTGACTGCCTGTCAACTTCCCTCCCATCTCCCTCAGACTGCACTTTTGTGCCAGCAGACACCAGGTGCAGTTTATTGCTGTGTGCCTGGTACACAGAAGTATATAATAAATGTGGAAAGAAGGAAGGAGAGAATGGTTGAGTCCCTGGCTGGGGGGTTCTGAGTCTGATTTCTTGCTCATCCACTGACTTGCTCTGAGGCCTCTAGCAAGCCTACAAGCCACTCTAAAACTTCACTTTTCGAATGAAGTGGGAATAGATGCCTGTACTGAAGGGAAGATGTACTGGTCTAATGAAGAGATGTGCAAGCACTTGGGAACTCAAAAACAAGGAGCAGCGCTTATCAGGTCAGAAGCTCACAGGCCTGGCACCAATGCCTGCAATGTCCCCACATGCAGAGCTTGATACAGCGTTTCTCCAAATCCCTAAGGGAACAGCTGTACCTGCTTTGCTGACTTGACTTGCCATAAATGGAGTCCCAGTGGTTGAGTCTCATCCAAAGCCACCCAGCTCTCTCCTGACAGAGCTGAAGTAGAACCAGGCCTTGTAACTCCCTGCTCCTTCCTAGCTGGAGCAGTGCTCTGGAAATGTGGGTGGTGCCTGAGAAGGGCAGGTGTTGTTAATAAGGAGAGAATGTTGCAGAACTGCAGGGCTGTGCGTGCTCATTTTAGAAGGCATTTTGAACGTAAACTCTAGCGTTCTGAAATTCAATCAGGTGGAGCCTGAATGTAAAGAAAAGAAAGCTTGGGATGTATTCACAATTTAATTAAATTCTGCCCACTCTCTCTTTTGTAATTTCCCTTCCTTCACTCACTTCCCACTTGGGTCATTTTTGCACTGTTAGTGACACTTGTGGGTACCCAGGCCTCTCACCTTGTTTCTCCCACACACAGTCAAGGTCAGCTGGTCAGACATGCAAGAGAGACCGAATTCATGTTTGAGACTGAATAAATGAAAATGCATGAATAAATGAATTGATAAAAGCATGCATAGGAGGCAGGAGCATGCGATGGACAAATGGACACGAATTCTTAACTTAGGTGGTGCTATCTCCTCTCCCTTTGAGAGAACTTCCATTCGCACAGCTCTCGTATAGAAAGCCCAGCACTGTGACACCTTTGTGCAGGATGTTCTTTTCAGTTGGATTCTACCTGTCTGTGTCTCAGTCCCTTCACTTGAAAAATAGGAGCAACATTAGTCCCTACCTTATAAACTTTTGTGAGGCCCAAATGAGCACATTGACATGAAGGTGCTTGGTAAAGGATAAACTCTCACAATATTAGATACTCCATTATGGAAAGGCAGCAGTCTCTCACTACCCTCCTCACTGCCTCCCTCCAAACTCTCACAGTCCACACACACAGCAGGTACCTGCATATGCATAGATGTGTGTACATGTTTACACTCTGCACACATTGCACCAACTCACCACACACACATACAGGCGTAGACACCCATGACATACTCACATATACACATAATATTACTCAGGCCCAAGAAATCTGAAAACATGGCCATTTCCTGGCTGCTACCTGTTACCTAAGATATAGATATTTCCAATATTTCATCCGCAGTCATTCCTTGATAAAATATTACTACGTGTTTTCAGCAGTAACAACTGACTTATCCATTTTTTTATTTTTTATTTTTGATACAGGGTCTCACTCTGTTGCCCAGGCTGGAATGCAATGGCATGATCATGGCTCATGTCTCACTGCAGCCTTAACCTTCCAGGCTCAAGTGATCCTCCTGCTTCAGCCTCTTCAGTAACTGGGACTATAGGCACGTGCCACCATGCCCGGTTAATTTTTTAATTTTTGTAGAGACAGGGCCTTTCTTTGTTGCCCAGGCTGATCTCAAACTCCTGGGCTCAGGTGATCCTCCTGCCTCAGGCTCTCAAAGTGCTGGGGTTACAGGTGTGAGCCATCCCACTCGGCCACTTTGAACACTCTCATAAAAAACACCTGGGGCTTCCTGAGCGCCGTCTTGGGCTTTCATTACTGCCTCACCTGCTCATGATGGGTGTTTATGTATCCTTAGACGTTCAGTCTAGAACAAGCTGCACCTGAGATCAGTCTCCAGCGGAGTTTCGGTCCAGGAAACGCCCTGACCTGTGGCTGGGAGTCCTTCCTCCCTTAACTCCAAGTGGCCAGTCATGGTACGTGTCCCTCTTCTTGAGACCTGGAGCTTGTTGCTTGTCAGCTCTTTGTTCCTTATCCATCACCCCTCAAGCTGAGGAACAGACTCAGTGCTGGATGTGAGGGTTGGGGGTGGGCAAAGTGATAATGAGTTTGATTTTGAGAATGTTGTCATTGAGGCAGCTGGCACATCCAGCTGGAGGATAGTTCTGGAGTTATTGGGAGAGATCTGAACTATTGATAAATAAATGTGGGAATCTTATACATATTTGTAGTATATTTGTTAGGAATTACATTTAGTTACTAGAAGAAACTGTCTTGTCAAAAACCAGAAGGAACAGTGGCTTAAACCAGATGGAAATGTATTGTGCTTCACATTAGTGGGCTGGTGTATTGGTATCATGGTGTTTTTCAGGGTCCAAGGAACCTACCTGTCTTTCTGCCTCACCATTTTAGTGTGTATCCCCCATCTCGGATTTGTCTTATAATTGAATATCGCTGCGAGAGCACCAGCCATCATCTTTGCATTCCAGGCAGAAAGCAGGAAAAAAAGGTGGAAGGTTTTTTTTAAAAAAAGAAAAGTGCTTATGCCTGCAGCTGTCTACCTTCTTTTTAAGTCCTACCCAGTAACTTCTGTTTACACATTGTAAGGGAGATGGCTGCATTTTAGTCAGGCGTAGGCTGAGGCAGCCTTCCCTGCAGCATGGTTCGGTGGGTTTGGAGCACAGGTGCACAACCCCACACATTATGTAACCACACCACGTGAGGCACATTAGGTGATCACTCACGTGAGTTTGTACCTGGCTTAGATCCACTATTGTCTACAAAAGGTATAATTACTCTGCTAACACTGTACACAGGGCTCGCACCCAGAAAGAGAATAAAGGCATGTCAAAACTCCCTGTGATTCCTCTAGTGTTTTTCCAGCTACCCACCCACCCACCGACTCCCCTCAGACCTCAGTTTGGGATAGAATCTGACAATTGGTGTCATGAACGGGATCCTGAGGTGAGTGAGCCTTTGGCCCCTGCTGATTCTGGGTTGGCCATATGGCCACAACATGGGTTGTGATGGTACCGTTGGCAGCTGTGCTGCTTGGATGGGCTCCGGTGGAGACCTGGGTGGTGGTAGACGGGTCTCCCGTGAGCATGGACAAGGGGCTGGAGCAACAGGAAGCACACAGCACTGAGAAGGAGGGAGTCTTTGCCGGCAGAGTCAGATGGGGGTTTTTGTGCTACAAAAAGTACACATCCAGTCCCTGAGGGATGCAGCACAGGTAAGGGACCTCCAGGCGCAGGCAGGGTGGCTGGAGACCTGGCTACACAGGTCAGAAAAAGGGTTAGAGGCTGCCATCAATGGAGACCTCCAGGTGCAGGTGGGGCGCATGAAGGCCTGGCTTCAGAGCTTGGAAAAAGAATTAGGGGCTGCTGTGAATGCAGGCCTGGGTCCCTCGTTTGAGCCGGAGACTCCCCACTCGGTTGATACCGAGGAGGAAGAACCCCTGTTGCAGGGTCACCCAGTGGTCCATCAGAAGGTAGATCATGAACAGCTGTTGGGACCCCAAGGGCAGGCTCCGGGATTGCCCACAGTAACACAACACACTTCATATATTGCCTATACCCCAACTGAGTTGCGAGAATTAGGCAAGCAGGGCCACCAGTGTCCAGGAGATGCCGTGCCTGCCTGGATGCTTCATTTGTGAAATGAGGGAGCAGATAGTATTTCTTGGTCTGCCTCTGAGATGGAAAAGCTGGCCATCATCACAACTCACCCGTCCCTCTGTCAGCAGTTTCAAGCGAGGAGGCAGTTAACGGCAGGGCAAGGTGATCACACACCCTGATTGAGTGGCTGTGGGCAGCCATACGGACTGTGTGAAATGACGCCAGTGAAATACCCAAAACTGTGAGTAAATGGCAGTCGTATGCCGACTTGGTGCAAGTCATCTGGGAGATGGGTATGCGGCAGGCTATGTCTGACCTGAATACCTGGGTACCACTGATGAACGTTTCACCTCCCACATGAGGGATCTCGTGTGGACCTGTACCCTGAGTGCCTTTGGCTCTCTAGCTGCTGACATCACCCCCTATATAGGGTGCCGCTCATATGCAGTGACCACTGCTATGGTGGCTCTTGGGGAAGCAGAAGGCATCAGCGTGACTGAGGGGTCTGTGCTGTAAAGAAGGGAAAGCTCCCCCACCTGCAGGGGGCTCCTTCATGGGATAAAAGGGGGCCCCAATGAGTGGCACGCTCAGAGATGTGGATAGATTTGATTTTGGCCAGGGGTGACTGAGAGAAAATCAATAAGCAGCCTAGTGAAGTATTCTTAATTTTGTGGAGACAGTTGTCTCTGGAGCAGCAATTCCAGAAAATGTCCAAGGGGGAGAAGGACATTGCTGTGCAACCCTGTCCTACCTGGGCAGCTCCAGCTTAGAGACTACTTGCTGCAGCCAGGGCGGAAATGAAGAGCCTTTTCTGTTTGATTAGAGAACTGGCTGAGGTGCCCGGCTTGGGAAGACACCGGATGACTGGAGGCCACATGTGGAATTAGCAATCCACTGGTCCCCCATCAACGTACAGCAGGTGCTGGTGTTAGTAGCTGCTGGCACAGATTGTAGCCTTGTTTATGGGAACCCACAGGCAAAGCTGCATACATTGATGCTCGTGGAGGCCGATCAGTGAACGTGAAACCTATATCTCTGTACCACGCCACTGGCTGCTTGGCTCCCAGTTTATATACTGTATATGTCTCTCCCATACAAGAATACATTCTGGGGGTGCACATTTTACATAGCCTGGGATTACAAACCATGGCTGGGGAATTCAGACTCCAGGCGCGTGTGATGAAGCCAGTGCTGCATGGACACACGCATCACCAAACTTGGGTCCTGCCACAACCCTGACGAGTTACTTCCACCTGTCAATACCATTTTCTGGGTGGGCATACAGAGATAACTGAGATAACTAAAAAGCTGGAGGAGGTGCAGATAGTGTGTGGCACCCATAGCCCCTGCAATTCTCCAGTGTGGTCAGTTAGGAAGCCTGATGGAACTTGGCAGATGGTGGTGGACTATTGGGAACTGAGTAAAGTAACACCACCTTTGCATGCAGCTGTGCTGTCAATCATGAATCTAATGGACCATTTGATGACGGAACTGGCACAATACCATTATGTAGTGGACTTGGCCAATGCATTTTTCTCCATCAACATCGCTCCAGAAAGCCAGGAACAGTTTGCCTTCACATGGAAAAGGTGACAATGGACTTTCACAGTGTTGTCACAGGGCTGTGTTCATAGCCCAGCCTATGTCATGGTCTCATTGCCATGGATTAAGCCTCCTGGCAATATCCAGAAGGGGTCTGCCTATTCCATTATATTGATAATATTACGTTGACCTCTAATTCTCTTGCAGATTTAGAAGCAGTGGTGGCCCTCTTGCAGCAACATTTAGCAGCGTGTGGTTGGGGCATCAACGAATCCAAGGTCCAAGGGCCCGGATTATCTGCCAGATTCTTGGAAGTTATCTTGTCAGGTAAGACAAAGGCCATACCAGAAGCCATCATTGACAAAATCCCTGGCCCACCACCGTGAGACAGCTGCAAGCTTTTGTGAGCCTCCTGGGATATTGGCGGACATTTGTGCCCCATTTAGCTCAAATGATAAAACCATTGCATCAGTTAACAAAGGAGGGAGCTACCTGGGATTGGGTTGATGTGGCTGAGACCACCTTCCTGGCAGCCAAGCAGTCTGTTCAGCAGGCACAAGCCCTACAGGTCATTGACCGGGCTGCCCATTTGAGCTGGATGTGCATGTGACCACAGACGGTTTCTGTTGGGGCCTGTGGCAGCACACGGAGCACCTGAGAAGGCCAGTAGGCTTTTGCTCCCAACTATGGAAGGTATCTGATCTCCAGTATTCCTTGATAGTGAAACAGCTAGCAGGCTGTTTCCTGCTCTTCAGACTTGTGAGAGTGTGACAGGATGGACTACAGTCATCTTGTGGATGACTTACCTGACAGTGGGATGGGTGTGTTCATGGGTAACATAGTTAGTTGGCCATTGGTTATCAACCCAGTCCTCAGCCCTTCTGCTCTCCCCAGAGGCTTGGAGGTGGGGATAAAAGTTCCAATCCTCTAATCGCAAGGTTGCTTCCCTGGCAACCAGACCCATCCTGAGGCCATCCAGGAGCCCACAAAGAATCACCTCATTAGAACAAAAGATGCTCCTATCACCCAGGAGATTCCAAGGGATTTAGGAAATCTTTGTCAGGAACTGTGGTCAAAGACCAAATATTAGAACAGAAGATTCTTCTCGCACCCCTATCTACAAAGGTCTTAGGAGCTCTATGTCGGGAAGCAGGGGCAGATATATGTATTTCTTATTATATCACAGTATCACGACCTGCCATTACATTTGGATGCCCTTCCTGTCTAGTGACCTGAACACTGCAAGCCCAAGCCATCTTTGCACCTCTCAGCATACTCAGTATGCAGTGGTGGGGCAGGAGCAGAATGACCACTACAGACGCTGTTGAAAAAGGAGAGAAAAGGAGACATGGCATAGTCACTCGTCTGAAACAATGATCAGTCCTGTTGGATAGGGTTTCTGAAGACTCCTTGATATCATTACAGCAGTAAGTTTCTTTGTCAGACCCCAGTTCTGCTTTCTCTAAGTATCTCCCTATTCGTTGTTTCTTGGGTTCCCAGGGCCACTGTTGGTCCATTCCTCATTTTTATATACATTAGAAAAGGGCAACCCTCTGGGTGGTCGTTGCCCTGCTGGTGCATGGCTTTGGCAAGCAGACAGTGTCTTTGTGCTTATAAGGAAACAACAACCCTTCTCCCAGGTGCGTGCAGCGCTTCAGCAGAAGGCTTGAAGAGAGGATTACAGGCCATGTTTCAGCCTGAGCTTGCTATTCCGGTAGGTGTTCTTGTGCAGTGCTCAGCATGAACATCTGTAGGTGGCTGTGATGGCCCCTGGCTCTCCTTTCAGGGGAGTCCTTCTTTGTTCATAATCCTCTGTGGACATATTTGAAGTCTGTTCAGAGGAAAAGATTTCCTTCCTGTACTGAACAGCTTTAGCAGCCCCCATCTTATAGATGTGCATTTAGGGACCCTGGTATCATATTAGGAACTTAACAGTCATGGACTGTTGCAGAGCCCACAAATGAATGACACGGCCCAAGAAGAGTATATGGTGAGAAGAGAGCCATATACGATTTAAGAGGTTGATTAGAAATGAGGTATCACTAAAGAACCCTGAGAAGGTAGGAACAAGAAGTCAGGAGAGAGGAAGGAGACAGTGATAACACTGAAATCAAGAGAAGAGATATTCAGTGGGGGACTTGTCAACGTCGTAAGAGAGGGTTAAAAGTCAAGTAAAATGGAAGCAGAAATGGCCATAGAGTTTGACCTTTGACTTCCAATTACACTTTGACTCCTCTTACAGCAATTATCCTCCTCTACCTTATAGCCTTGACATGAGAAATGAGGGAAAGAGGTGTTTTCCCAATTTTCCTCTAACATGGTAATTCCTTTCACATTTCTGTGGTGTTTGGCCCTGCTGAGCAATCTCTTCTTTGATGCAGTCCTCCTTCTGTATCTTTGATGGCTCTTTCTCAGTCTTATTGCCCGGATTCCCCTTGCCGTTCTCCTTATAGGCTTGGCTATGTACCCTACAAAGAGCAGGCCTACTGCTTTTTCATCCATGTACCCACCATTGACCGTGACATTCACTCCTGAGATTTCAATTCCCATTGTGGTGTCTCCAGATTTACTGGTGCCCCCTGACAGTCTCTTGAGCTGCAGGCATATTTTTGGATACACCTATTGGGGTGTATCCAAATGTATCTAAAATTCACTATATTGGGACAAAGAATCCATTGAATTTAAACAAGAAAATGAAATTATTGGTTTATGTAATTGGAAATTCCAAGCTCTATAAGTTCTAAATTGCAGACATGCCTGGATCTAAGGCTTCAAGTTGTGTCCTTCAGGTGCTCTTTCTGTCTCTGTTTCTCTCTAGGTGTCTTTCTGTGTCTCCTTCACTTTGGCCTTAGTTTCAAACAGGCTTTCTCCACATAGTGGCAAATGGCCCTTGCAGCCCCCGCTCATATGCTGTCAATTTAGTGACCTCAGCTGAATAAAGGTTTAGAAAGAATAGATTTGGTAGAAGAGTCTCTAGGAAGATTATTGTTTGTCCACCAAGGGTAATATTCCTGCTACTGACCCATTTCCTTTGGTTGGGGTACAATGGCTGGTATTTCTGAGTTGTGGATGGCATCCCCTGGGAAGCGCTGAGTTTGGAAGGGAAAGGTTAGGCCCCCTGAGCCATGCGCTATGGCTTCTTACCACTTCCCTTTAGCCAAACAGAATCATTTGTTTTTTTCTCTGTTTCCTTAAAAGTTCCTTTACATTACTATTCCTTTGTATATGTTATTTTTGTATGCTTTAGTCCTGATTCTTTTCCTAGCCAATTCCTACTCATTCTTTATACTCCCATTGAGTCACCTCCTTTGGGAAGCCTTCCTTCATGCCTTAATTAACTGGGCCATGGGTCCTTATTTATAAAATTGGGATAAGTAACATCTACACTCTATAGTTGTTATCAGGAATAAATGAGAGAAAGCAAATGTAAACAGCTGGTAGAATGTCACACAGAAGCTCAACACACGTGTCCTCTTTGCTTCTCCTTTAGATAGGTAGCTGCCCTCCTTGGTGCGGTCTTGGGTTCCAGCTGTTGCATTGTTTTATTGTAATTATTAGGAGTATATTCTTTTACTCTAAACAATGTCCTGATTGGGATGATAAATTACATTGTTAGTCGTTAATGAGCTATCTAAACTGCTGCCAACCATGCTACCTGACTTCTGTCAAAATGACAACTGGGAGCCATAACCCCAAATTAGATGACTCAAGGTAGGGAGCAAAAGCAACTGCAAGCCACAGTCTCAAGGTGGATGCATCTGTACACAGTAGAGAACACTGCAGCCATCTTGGCACTTACGCGCCTGAGGGGTAACTCCAAATGTCACCAGCCCATCAGCAGTGTTTGGAAGCTTTGCTTTCCTAAATGGGACAGAGAGAGTTGTAGTTTAAAAGATAAATTATTATAACCAATTGGCTTTAAAAGACCAATTCCATTTTCTTTTCCCCAAACCTCCTCTTTCAGAACCTCAACTGTCTGCTGGATGTTTCCGTCCTGGAAGTAAAATTACCTCCATTCAACACTCAACCTTTAGTCACTTGGCTTTTATTAATAGTTATGTTTTTATAACAGCACTTAGGTTAAAATACTATTTGGCTCTAAAAGAAGCATCCTTCTACAATTATAACATTAGCATTTGTTGTTACCTTAGAATAGCTGAGTTCCTCAAGGATAGGGACCACGGCTTGCTGCCATCATGTCTCTATTGCCAACCACCAGTGCTTGGCACATACTATATATTTAACACAAGTGGATTGAATGGATGGGTAATGCATATGAATGAGATGGCCCAACCTGCCCTTGGCTTTGAGTGAATTTCCCAGACTGGATGGGCTTTGTGTGACTCTTACATGGCCTCTGTGGATGCTGGGGCTGGATTCATCTGGAAGGGATCACAGGAAATAGGTGTCCTGTACGGGAGATGTCTCAATGACTTGTTAAGGATTTGCTTTAGGCTTATTGCAGGACATTGGCTACCACTGCCAGGAAACCAAACTGTTAATTTGCCCAGATGAGATCCTCATGGGGAGAATCAATATTTATTAGCATTAGTTTTGTTTTTAAAGAAAGCCTGTACATGATTTTCTTAGCTCTTCTAATGGTAAAGAGGCAGAAGCCTTTGAGAAAGAAACTTGAATGAGTGAGGAAAGGATTGAAGGGAAGCAGGAAGGAGAGTTATTCATCCACACGCAAGTAACCCACTCATCTGGTGGTTCATCTAGCTCAGAACGGACCACATGATTCAGAGTTTGCCAGCACTCCTTGTAGAATACCTTGTAGAATATTCCTTGTAGAATACCAAGGTCCACTCAGTCTTGCATTTCATTATGTGTAGTCCATATTAGTCAGTCAGGGTTTGGTTAGAACGGGCGCTGCTGTAGGTATTTCAAGTAGGAAGAGGCTTAATACAGGCAATTTGAGATTTTTATGGCCACTGGAAGATGGAGATTTCTGCTTTCAGAAAATCAGAAAAGGCAGAGGTCTCAGGAAGCTGCTCCACTGACCTCAGCAGGTGCCTCTCCAAGGTGAGTCATTCTCAGGAGGCTACCTAGAGGTGATAAGAGATATAATTGGTGATTCAACATTTTTCACCACTAAAAAGGGTGATTCTTAGGGTGATATTCCAAACCTCTGCCTTCTACCAATGCCCACATGCCTGCAAACAGCTGCCCCTGGGAAATAATGACTTCATTTTGGTCTTCCAAAGTTCTTTCAAGAGCCTCTTCTTGACAGAACCGACCCAGAACCACACTGGAAAGAGATTCTTAGAAAAGAAATTCCAGATGATCACCCTAAGTAGATGGAGTGAGGATGCTACTGAGTTGATCACAGACAATCCTGCACATGCACCTATCTTCATTTATTCAATGAGTAGTTAAGGGAGATCTACTATACACCAGACTCTGCACTTGTGCCAGTCTTATTTCTCTAAGACTTTTGAGTACAGTTCTGTATCTTCTAATTTTTTTTCTATGTTCTATAATATGTGGCACAATTCTGGGCACACAGCAGATAGATGCACACTGATTGCCCATTGGCTTAGCTGACCTTAAACATAGCTAGTCTGCCATTTTCAATGGAAGAGTGTAAAATGAGAACTATAATTTACATATCTCTTTCTATATGTAGTAATTTATATATATATGTTGAGTAGTACTTAGTATTATACAGGTATAATTAATTAAAGACAATTTGAAAAAGCTAATTAAAATTTTAAAATCACTTTTAGTTTATCATTTACCAAAACAGCCTTTTACCAACATTTTTGGTTTGCCTTTACTGTTTTTTATTCTATTTTTGTCTTTTAGATAGTATTAATATAATTTTAATGGTTTTATGTCTTTTTCTCTTGATTATTTAATAGGTACTTTAATGTTATTTGTGCAAATTTTAATAGCTGACGAACAGTCAATTGAATGGATTTATTATTGTTTATTTAATCATTCTGCTAGTATTGGATACTTAGATTGCTTCCAATATGAAGTGTTGTCTAAGCTTCGTTTTTCCTTTGAAAATTGGCTAGTAGTTTGGGTTCTGAGTGAGTCAGGCTTGCGTTTCATCCTTTCTCCCTCTCCCAGCCCTTGATATGAACAAAAGGTCTAGAGGGTATTGTTGACTCAGGGCTGTTAGTGCACAGTACAACTCCCAGTTTGTTGGCCTGGCTGGATATCTTTGCCCCAGGGACCCTTGCTTTAGTGTAGAGGAAGGAATCCAGGCCTCGGTGGTAAAGAGGAAATCTGGCTTCCAGTCCTGGCTCTGTCCCTTACCGGGTGTGTAATACCGAGCATGAGTCCTTACCTCTCTGATTCCAAGCTTTTCCTCATTTGAGAGAATGACCAGTTACTTTATGGACCCCTCCAGCTCTGCCCATTCCTTGGATTTATCTCATTCCTAACCCTCCTGGACATGAAGAACTATCTTGCTACTCTTTCTCCCATTCTGATTTGCAAGCTGACTTTTAGTTTTGGGGATGTTGTATGGCCTCAGCTCAGGGGGAGATCACCTTCCACACCTCTCTGCATTTGCCTATGCTGCTTTCTCCACTTACGCTGCCTTTCTTCCTAATTCAGAGATAATGTTTGTGTGATGCCAAGCTCTGAATGCCTATTTTTGCCTTTTCTTCTCCTATTAATTTCAGTTATTGCTCAAATGTTCCCTGTTGAAAAAGTCTCCACTATGTCTGGGCTGCTGCAGCTCCGTTACCATGCCGCATCGTGCTGTCTCCCCCTGCCCTTGCAAATTCCTTGAGGTTCACACCATGTCTCCCTCATCTACAGCAAGGTGCCTGGCACGTAGTGGGTGTTCCATGATGGTGTTGAATCAGCAAACAAAGTGCCCTGTCCAGAGCAAGCTTACATTTCCCTGACAAGTCTGGAGCTGTCAGAGTAAGTGCAAGCCACCCTTCCTCAGTTGAAAAACAGGAAAGTGATTTGTGGAGGTTTCCTTTCTTTCCTTGTCAGAGCAGGATGCACATTTTTAGTGCAGGGTTCTGAATGGCAAGGTTTTACCTTATCAGCGATATCCATTTCCAGCATCTCTTTAAATGCTAATTAGTCTCTCCCCAGGGAGATCCGACAGAATGATTCAGCTTCACTCTGAATGATCCTCTCCATTTTGTGCAGACAGATGCAGGTATGGAGTGAGGGTGTTACCTGCCTGCCTGTAAGTCCTCTGATCTGCACTCATATTTGTCTCATTTCAGTTCCCTCCGCTCACTGCCTTGGCGGCTCCCCCTCTGACTTTGAGAAAAGGCTGCTCATATGCACCTCCCTATGGGGAAGTGGAAACAAATAAAAGTGAATCACATTAACTCCATGACCACCAGTGAAACACATTTAATCTCCATGACCACCTTTTCCAGTAATTTTTATTATTCCCATTTGAACATTTGAGGAAGCTGAGACCCAGAGAATTTTATTAACTTTATTTACAAAGTCACAAAGACTAAGTGGTAGAGGTGAGATTCAAACCTGAGCCTGGGTCCAAATTCCCTGGCAGTCTATGGTACCTCCCAGCTAAGAAAATCAGCAACTATCCACTACTGAGGACTTCTCAGGGCCGGGTTTTGTACTAAATAATGCTTTATGCACTCTAACTCATTTACTTTAAATTAATCCTCACAAAATCTGATAAGGCAGGTATATTAGTCCCAGTCTGCAGTAAGGTGCACAAGAGGGTAGCAGCTGTGCAAGGTCACAGGGCTCACACATGGCTTCACCTTAGTGTCTGACTCAAACTCCTGTCTCCACCCATGCCTCTTCCTCCTCTGCCCACTATCTCTTCACTCGCTCAAAGGCAAGATCTGTGTTCAAGTCATCAGGCAGTATCTGCCCTGCCAGGAGTGATTGGAGACAGCCTGCAGCTGGTTACCCAAGCCCTAACAGGGGGATTCTGTGGATACTGGGTCTCACACTGAAAACCTCAGTCTACAGGTCACATAGCTCTGGTCTGATAGGCAGCCTGCAGCTCCTCCCCCAGTAGTTCCTGAAGCTCTAGTAACTAGAGTCTAATTGAATTGAATTTTTCCTTCCACAGCTGGAAGAGTTAATTATTAGTTTTTCAAAAGACGCCAACAGCTGAACAGCATTTTCCTTCGATGGCCTGGTGCTTGGGAGCACATGTAGATTATTCTCCTAGATTACAGCAATGCCTCCTAACTGGCCTCCCAGAAACCTCTCTTGCTTCTCTCCAGCCTATTCCCTACACAATAGCCAAAATGATCATTAAAAAATGCAAAGTTAGGCCACGCACAGTAGCTCTCGCCTGTAATCCCAACACGTTGGGAGGCCGAGGCAGGTGGATCATTTGAGGTCAGGAGTTCATGACCAGCCTGGCCAACGTGGTGAAACCCCGTATCTACTAAAAATACAAAAATTAGCCAGGTGTAGTGGCAGGCGCCTGTAGTCCCAGCTACTTGGGAGGCTGAGGCAGGAGATGGTGTGAACCCAAGAGGTGGAGGTTGCAGTGAGCTGAGATCGTGCCATTGTGCTCCAGCCTGGGTAACAGAGTGAGACTCTGTCTCAAAAAAAAAAAAAAAAAAAAGTTAATGATGTCGTTCATTCCCTGGAAGCCCTTTCATGGTTTCTCATTGCTTTTAGGATAATGGCCCCAATCCTTAACTTCACCACTGCATGGGAGTGACTGTCTGCCCTCACTCTGCTTTAGCCACACTGATCTTTTGGCTCCCTGATTTGCTCTTTTCCACCTTAGGAATACCACCTTCTGCTCATGGTATTCTTTTATTCTAAAGCATTCTCTATGCCACTCCAGGCTAATGGCTCCTCATCTTTCAAATCCTGATTTAAATGTCTCTTCCTCAAAGAACTATCCCTAATTCCTGCAGAGCAAAACCAGTTTCTTTTGTACTCCTTGTACTTTTCTTCACGATATTTACCCTAATTTCTCATCCTACATTTATTAATGTAAACGATGTTTTAGTGTTGCTTCTTAATTGAAATAGAAGCTCCCTCATGGGGCAGGGTCCTGCTTGTCCTGGGCTCCCAGCACCCGGGGTGGTGCCATCTGCATAGTAGGCTTTGACTAATATTTGTTGACCAAAAGGTATATGCTAACGATGGGGCTACTCACACCTCGGAAGAAATTTCCTGCCAACACCTCAATTGTTTCCAAGCCTGATTTTTCAGAAGCTCTTCTTGAAAATGTTTTCCCATCCAAATAAAGTTGTCCTTACATGCTAAACATCAAGGGGATATGGGAAACACTGGAAAGAATTCCTGCCTGTAATTAAATTATAGCCAAATGAAGTGACATGTTGATCTATCTCACTGTTCGCATATCTAGGACTGCATGTTGCATACCAATTTCTGGTGTAAATCAATTAAAATCCTATGGAGAAAACTCTTTCTCTCTTTAGAACAGAAGTAAGATAATGCTTGGAGAATCATGGGAGACAGTTAGGCTCTAAGGGGGTGGAAACCTGTAGGTCCCACATCTCTGCTTTCGCTCAGCCATGACTGAAAGAAAAGTAGATGAATGAGATCTGGATTTCAAAACCTTAATCAACTTGGACTATGGAACTCCAACTCACAATCCATTGTGATTCTTCTCAGCCCTTAGGAGAGGCAAATAACAAGAAAATAATAGAATTTCAGGGCGTTAGTCTAAACAGTATCTCAGAGCTGTCCCATGGTTAATACAGCTTCAGTGTCGTTTTCTACTCCAGCTACGTTATCAGGCAGGGAGAACTGATGTTGATAATGAGGACCTGGTGGCCTTATATCATCCCCACACACCTGAGATGGCTTGATCAGATGCAGAATGTGCTCCACTTAGGCAGGAAAGTAAAATCTTTATCAAGATTCATAAAAATTTTACCTTTTTTTTTTCCTGGCTAATTGCTACCTCAATTGCTATACCAGTATTTTTTGGAAAGAATGATACACAAAGGAGAACCAGACATAGTGTCTGTCCTTGAGGCCTGTGTCCAGTAAATAGAGTGGGGAGTATTCTAGACCAGGCATGATTATGGGTTTGGAGGTGCTGTTATAAAATGTACTCCAACTGCTACTATATAACTGTGTCTCTTTTGTGCTAAGTGGGCTTTACTGATTCATATCCTGAAAGGAGAAGTCAATTTAATCTAAAGGAAATGGTACAATATGTAGGTAAGAGCTCTCTGAAGATACTCTCACTGTCTGTAATTCATGGAAGAGGCAGGGTTCTCAAAGACTTTCAGTAGGAAGGATCGAGAACTCCTGTTTCTCTCAGGGCCTCTCTGAGTTCTACTTTAAGGTAGCAAGATGTCTGACTCACCTGTGGACACTTATCAGGTCTCAGACATTCTTAATATGTTATTTCCTTTAAAACTCTCAGTCCCAAATGGAAAGAGTTATTATCTCCATTTTTACAGAAGGGTAAACTGAGACTCTGATAGATTAAGAATTTTATAACTAGTAAGGGATGGTCCAGGGGCCCAGAGCAAGGTCTGCTTTAGCACATAGTCTTCAGTCTTAGCCTGTTAACAAGCTGGGTGAAAAGTTGATTCCTACCTAAAGGTCTCTTTCTTGTGTTTTCTAGAAGTCTTTACTGAAGCCCAGAATGAATGCCTCTTTTCCCCGAGCTTTACAGAAAGAATTCAGGAAAAGAAGAAAGCCTCTTTTACACCCAATCCCACCAGTCTATGGTGGTGGCAGAGACGGTAAGTGAGACATCCCAAGGGAATAGGGAACCTTGGACGATTAGGGGTTGTGACTGCTTCACCTCTCTTGAAACTTCTTCCATTGTCCACCTTTGATAATTTAGGGAGATGCCAAGTTTCCCCTAAAGAGACTTTGAAAATGTTCTCTGATATAACTGAGCTCTCCCACTTTTCCATCATTGTATGTGGCCATGAAAGTCATCACTACCCTTGTTTCTCCATTTCTGTCAGTTTTCCCTTTCATGTGTGATTCTTCGACTGCCTGTATCACAGTCACCTAGGGTGCTTAAGGAAAATGTGTATTTCAGACCCGGAGTCTGCATTTAACCAGTTCTTCACTTAATTATTATGCTCAATGTTTGAGAGCCTTTTTGCTAAACTACATTTTCTAAAATGTCTCTAGCAGACCTGAAGTTATAGGATGCTAATAAGCGTTATATAAAAAAGGGAACATGAAAGAGGGGTCTATGGCAGGTGGTCTGTAAAGAGCTCAAAATCAAGCTGTGGCCTGTTTCTGTATAGTCCTTAAGCCAAGAATGGTTTGGATATTTTTTAAGTGTTGTACTAAAAGAAAAATATGCAATATCAGATTTATATCTGATAATTTCTCAGTAGCCACACATACCAGAGACCGTATGTAGCCAGAAAACTTAAAATATTTACTATCTGACCCTTTACAGGAAAAGTCTGGTGACCTCCTCTCTGGTCAAATGAATTTCAGAAAGAGTTAAAAAAAATTAAACACTTCTGGGGTGCTGTTGCCTGATCTAAATGACGGTTGTGTTCAGTTTGTGAAAATTAACTCAGTATAAAGTTTAAACTACAATAAAGAAGTTTCTTGACTGCAGGAAGACTTGGCACCTTTAACACACCAATGTACACTGGAGGGTATATGACATTCCTTAATCTTGTTTGAACACAGAATTCCCCCTCTTTTTGTTTTGATTTTTTTTAATAGAGCATATTGTGGAATCAGTGCTCTGTAGAATATGTTCTGAGCAATACTTTTCTAAACAAGTTAATTCCAGTTTAGATTTGACAATCAGTTTCCCTTGAATCATTCATTGTAATATTTTCCTTTATCTTGGTTAGGAACATCATTCCTTCTCCTCTTATACTCCATGGATTCAAGTCATTCTTCCAAACTTTCTGTTCAAGCCCTCTCTCTTCCAAAATCCACTTGCCATCTCCTACGTCAATTATAGGGACAAAAAACTTTGAACCATATGGAATCATTTACTGACTGATTGTAAGGACAACAATGAACTTAATTTAACCTTATTTTCCTGACATGGTGTAAAGGGAAAATCATTTAATGGAAATATGAGAAAAGTTGTGTTTCTGGCTCAGGTCAACCACTAACGAAGTGGGAGGCCTGAGTAATTCACTTTTCTACCCTGGCCTTTGATAACATGAGTTTATTGGCCTTGATATTCACTTCAAGTTTCCTTGCAGATCCAATATTCTGTAATGTTCTGGGATTGTAGAATTCCAGGAAAGGGAGTGAGATGAGGTAAGTCCATTCAAATTGATATTTGATTTATATCTGATGATTTCTCACTAGCCACACATCCAGTTGGTATTGCTAAATCATGGTTGTGATACAGACTTTGAAAGCATTCTAGTTGATACTTAATTCTATTAGTTGAACAGAACTCATATTTTCACACAACAGCAGATTAAAAATCAAAGATTTTCTTAATCTTGTTAAGTGGATTTTCTTCTTCATGAGTGAGTCTGGCAAACCTTTGATCATGGACTTGGACAAAGCATTGGTATTTTTATGCCTTCTAGAAAGCCCCAGCTGTCTGAGACACTCTGCCCCCGAGGTCTCATAAATCTGATTTGATCACTTTTAATTTGTTTCCCAGATAAAGCTATTGACTGTGGGAGTGAAAAGAGTTGCTTTTTACTCTACAGAAAGGTCACGAACTTCAATTTTGTGGGCTTCTATTTTTTTTTAATGGATACCTTTGGCATGAAATTTCAGTCATGTTCTCATGTGCTTCCTAATCCTACCATCATCTCTAGACGACTTTCCACTGAATTTCCAATAGAGGCTGCTCCAGGCAGTTCTGTCTTCTCTTTAGTCATCAGCCCATTCAGCCCTCTTAGCCCAGGAAGGGGCCATACTTTTCCTCTTTGCCATCTCAAAGCTCCTAAAGTATCCGATGACTTCTCCCATCCTCACTCATTCATTCATTAACATTTCACAAATGTTCAATCTGCCAGGTACTATGAACCAGGCATAGTTCTTCCCCTTAAGGCACTCCTACTCTGGTGGGGATTGTGAACCCCGAATATTTGAGATATGTCTCAGTCAATTTAGAAAGTTTATTTTGCCAAGGTTGAGGACACGGACCCATGACAGCCTCAGGAGGTCCTGACAACATTTGCCCAAGGTGGTCAGGGCACAGCTTGGTTTCATACATTTTAGGGAGACATGAGGCATCAGTCAATATATGTTAGATGTACATGGTTCTGTCCAGAAAGGCGGGACAACTTGAAGCAGGGAGGGAGCTTCCAGGTTACAGGTAGGTGAGCGACAAATGGTTGCATTCTTTTGAGTTTCTGATTAGTCTTTCCAAGGAGACAATCAGATATGCATCTGTCTCAGTGAGCAGAGGGATGACTTTGAATAGAATGGGAGGCAGGTTTATGCTAAGCAGTTCCCAGCTTGACTTTTCCCTTTAACTTAGTGCTTTGGGAGCCCCAAGATTTATTTTTCTTTCACAGGAGTCAGAAGGGATAAAAACACCAGTAAGTGTATAATGTACAAGTCTGTGAGTACCAGAGAGGAAGCATTTACTTTGCTTAAATAGGAGAATGAAGGAAATTTCCCAGTAAAAAAGATCAATGAGTTGTGTCTGAAAAGGGTAAGTTAGAGTTTACTAGAGACAATAGGGGGACTGACACTCCAGGTGGAGGGAAAAATGTGTGCAAAACCTTGAAAGCATAAGAAAGTGTAGCATAATCAGAGAGAGTAGGAGGGGGTTAGAAGGAGAATGTGTTGGGGTGGTGTTGGGAGATGAGCTGGAAAATCAGGTAGGGATGCCTTCATCTGGGAGGAGGAAGGGCCTTCCCTCCCCTGGGCTCCCGGCCCCACTCTCTTCAGCCTCAACAGTATCCTTTCTGAGTTCCCTTTTTCTTCTATTCCAACCCACAGATGGACTTAAATCTTATCTTTAACACACACACACACACACACACACACACACACACACTTTCACTCCACTCTGATTTAAGATTGCACCTCATGGTCCTCAGTATCTAGTTTACAAAGTCCTCAAAAGAATAGTTTGTCTCACTTTTTTTTTTACTTTGTCACCTCCTATTATTTCCATGTTATTGTTATCTGGTTTGAGAAAAAAATGAGGAGTGTATTTAGGTGTGCCAACTGCTGTGGTCTGAATGTTTGTGTTCCCCTTGAATTAATAGGCTGAAACCTAATTCCCAGTGTAAGGGTCTCAGGAGGTGGAGCCTTTGGGAGATGATAAGTCATGAGGGTGGAGTCCTCATAAATGGGATACATGCCATTATAAAAGGGACCCCAGAGAACTCCCTTTCCTTTTCCATTACGTGAGATAAAATGCGAAGATGATCATCTATAAGCCAGGAAATAAGCCCTCACCAGACACTGAATCTGGCAATAACTTAGTCTTGAACTTCCCAGCCTCTAGAACTGTGAGAAATAATTTCTGTTGTTTATAAATCACTGAGTCTATGGTGTTCTCTTGTAACAGCCCAAATGGACCAAGAGTCCATCCAATTTTTAAACTTTTCTCTAAAACCTATGAATCAACTCTTTTTGGGCCTGTCCCACTGTGAATTTTTCTCTTCTTCCTTGTTTATTTGCAGCCTATGTAGATTTGGTTCCTCCCTGAATATATTTTAATTTACTTAAAATGAGTCCACCATCTTTTTCTGAACATTTATATAAGGCCAATAGGTGCTTTAATTCCAAAGCCATGGTGGGAGGTGACAAAAGGTCACAGAAATGCCCATTTGATGTAAAGACTGAAGCAGAAATGAATTATCCCTTATCCTCACTCCAAGAGACAATGTGCAATACTGGGAAAGCAGAAGAAGAGAATGAGATTGAGAGAGAGAAATGAGATTCACACTGTTAGGGAAAAATGCTATCAGGGCTGTGTATTATCTTTGCAGAGGCTGTGCTATTGTTCCAGCTAGTTACAAATATTTGATAGGTGTTACTATGTGTAATCATTGGAATACTGAGTTGTAAACACATTTTCTGAATTCATGGGGTCACAGTCTGGCAAGACAAGCCACAATGTTAGAAACAGAAATTTAGTAGTTTGCTAGGCACCAAGATGAAGGAGTACACAAATCATCAAGTGAAAAGTGTATGTGAGGTAGGTTTGGATGGAGAAGGTGTCTTGAACTGTGTCTTGAAGAACAAATAGAAACCCAGGCAGCTGAAGGAGGGAGGATATTCCAGGACGAGGAAACAAGATGTCTAAATGCACAGAAGAAATATGAGAATGTGGTGCATCCAGGAAACTGTAGCTAGTTTTATTGCTTGTTGTAGCAGAAGCTTAGGGTAGAGAAGTGGCCAAAGGCTGTATAATGAAGAGCTTTAAGGTCCATGCATAATAGATTGGATTTTTATCTTTTAATGATAAGAGCCACTGAGGGGTATTAATTTGGGAAGTCATATTGATGCAGGATTTTTCTCAGCCCCTTTGCTGGACTCCCAGCAGGGGTGCCCTGTCTACTTGGCTCACTGTGCTCAGCCCCTTGAGGGAGGGAGCACATGAGCAAGTGAGTGTGTAATTGGGCTGGCTGCTCTGGGTGCTGACACAGGAATAAGCTCCATGCAGGGCACGTGGCCAGACCAGGTGTGTCACCTTGAGGGGAACACAGTGGTGCCCAGGCAAGGGTGCCCATAACCCTGAAACCCCAGAGGGGGTGTTAGTGTGCTAATTAGCTCTTTTACTTCTGCTGTCTACAGTCTGATGGATGGCGGTGTGTTAGCAGCTCAGTTGGCCCGTAGCCCCATTGTGTGGGGTGGCTGCCCTCTGCTGGTGAGGGCAAAGGGCCAGTGTGACAGCCTTTTTGGGTACCCTCTCTCGGTGGGTCCCGAGCTCTTGTCTGGTGTCCAAGAAGAATGAGGTCACACTGACAACTGAAGGATGGTGAGGGCAGAGAATTTTACTGAGGGATGAAAACAGTTCTCAGTGGAGAGGAGAGCTGGAGAGGGGATGTGAAGAGCAGGTTGTCTTCCCCAAAGTCAGGCCATCTCTCTGTCTACCCACTGAGTCTGGGGCCTTTATAGGCACAGGATAGGGGCAGGGCAGGCCACAGGCCGTATTGGAAAAGGCAACATTCAGTTGGTTGAAAGGCAATATTCAAAAAGAACCAATTGGGAAAGAGTGGGCAAACAGGAATAGAAGTTCTCACTCTGGTCCGAGGTTTTACTTGGGACTGTCTTTGGCTTGAAGGCTGGGTTTCACTGGTGACCCACCCCTGACTGCCTAAGATTTCTCTCTCCTGCCTCTGTTAATATGATTAGAAATGAGTTTGTAACTGATCATTATGAGTCATCTTTTCCCTATCTTACCTTTGATATTTCTATCGAATCTTTATACAGATGCTTCTCGACTTACAATGGGGCCACATCCCAATAAACCCATCATCAGTTGAAAATATTTTAAGTCAAAAATGTATTTAATATACCTACCTAACCTACTTTCTCTGGTTAGTAAGAAAAAAAAAAAAATCTAACCTACCAAGCATCATAGCTCAGCCTAGTCTACCTTAAATGTGCTCAGAAAACTTACATTAGCCTACAGTTGTGCAAAATTATCTAACATAAAGCCCATTTTATAATAAAGCATTGAATTTTTCATGCAATTTATTGAATGCTGTATTGAAAATGAAAAATAACATGGCTTGCTGCTGCTATCCAGCAGTGTGAGAGAGTCTCATATTGCATATCACTAGCATAGGAAAAGATCAAAATTATAAGTTTGAAGTGTGCTTTCTACTGAATTCATATCACTTTTGCACCATTGTAAAGTTGAAAAATCATTAAGAATCTGTACTCAGATTGTTGTTCTTTGTTGAAATATGATACCTTTATTCACTCTTGTCCTATCCCTGACACCACCCAAACTTGCCATTCTGCTTAGTTCTTTTGTTCAGTAACTAGTTGTGTCATACCTCTTTCTCTAAACCAGAAATCTCCATATCTCATTCCCACATTGAATTTCGTGATTCTAATTCTTTCATAGTTCTCAAATTCATTTTCATATTGTCTCCCCGACAGATTTTCTGATTTTAAGTTCACATCATTTATTTTCTGATTTTTTTTCTTACTAACCAGAGAAAGTAGGTTAGGTAGGTATATTAAATACATTTTTGACTTAAAATATTGAAAATATTTGCACAAGATAATGCTGATTCCAGTAGTACCTTGAATTGAAGCAGATTCTGGCACACTTCTCATTGTACACTGTCGCCTCCCCAGGATTGTGGCCAAGAACTGAACCTCACAATTTGGGGCAGGCTTTTAATGTGTCTGTAGCTCATTTTCATCATAAATGGTTGGCTGTTACTGCTATGCAGAGCTGTTGATGATGTCAGGTGTTTTGGATATCTCTATGGAAGTCACAATTTCACAGAACCGTGGACATTTATTTGTTTAAGATTAACCTAATGCTACTATTTGAAAGAACTGTGTTTGGCATAGGAGATACAAAGAAAATAAAATACAATCTCTGACCTCAAAGGACTCTCAGAATTTTAGGGAATAAATGAAAGTAAAAAATAGAAAAAAGAGAGAGAGATTATGTTATGAGTAATGAAACTGAAGCCTAGAATAAGGGATGTGATTTAATCAAAGATTGAATTGTAATCTTTCTGTTCTTTCCATGCTGAATATATATCCTATTTGGGCACTAAATCATTCTAAATTCTTTGGCTCAATTGGAATAGACAGTGGTGGAAAATTAGAGGTTTGCGTTATTCTCTTGTAAGAGAATATGGAATCCAGCATTTTTGAAAACTGCAGAAGCATTAAGATTGTCAGCCATTCGTCCTACTTTGGGGAATAACCATTTCAGTTCTACACGGTCACCCTACTTAGTGAAAATGAAAAAAATGGGTGCAAAATACTCCCTAAATTGCCTAATCAGTTGATTTCTGTTAACAGTGAAATGCAACTAGGTCAACAGCAACATGGTATCTGTCTTAGGGAGGCCACGTGAGACTACTGTTATCCTGGACTTATTGCTTTTTTTGAAATTTGGACAAAGTTCTATTGCAAAATGGAAGTAAAGTGTCAGCAGAGAGGTAGTAAGAGATATTGAAAGAACGATTTGAAAGTTCTGACAATAGCTAGGCTGGATAGTGAGATAGCAAGGGTAGGGTGGACAGACAGGAAGGAGGCATTTTGAAGGGGTATCATCTTTGCTGTGGGAACTCATGGAGAAACTGGTGGCAGGGCTACCCATGCCTTAGGACTTGGAATGGCTGGTCCTGAGGAGTTTAACCTAGGTGGAGAAATTAAATGAGCCCTGAAAGGAGACAAGGTCAAAATGGAGAGAGCAACTGGGTATGTTGGACTTGAAGAAGGCAATAGCAGGTATGCATGGTGTAGAAAAAGAGGCAATAATGTTAGTCATGTCAAGAGTTACTTGGGATTATTCATTGCTGAGTTTGGAAGTATAGTATGCATTCGGTAGATGGGACTTAAAGAAGTCTTCATGTGCTAGACACCAGGCAGGGAAACAGTAAATAATCATTTGGAACCAAAGCTGCAGTGCTTAAGATTCTATTTCTGAATATATACTAAATGTATAGGAATTCCATTTTGTCTGTGTTATTTGCATAGAATCAACACAGGATTTTTTGAATTAATTGCACAGTATATTTTGAGGTAAGCTGAAATCCTGAAACATAGTATTTTAGCCATCGTATCTGGACTTTCTGTTATCTTTTCTAGTCACCAGACTCCCTGTTCTCCATAGGCGATTTCATTTAATTTTGACAACAATTCTATACTGATTGGATCCTTTCAAAATATGTGAAACAGGGATATATTCAGTTTGCTGGTAAATGGGAGTTGAAATCAAAGTAAACATTTAATGCAAACATTTCAACTTGACATAGAGAGACTAGTAGAATAAAACTCCTGAACCTATAATAATTTCTACATTAATTCTCTACTGCTGTTGTTTTATCTACACCCTTTCTCATGTCTCCTATCATACCATAGGATTATTTTGAAGCAAATCCCAGATATCTTGTTTTATCAAGAATTTAAAAGATAAACCTAAACATTTATTTAATAACATGAAATGTCCACTCAGGGCTCAAATTTCTCTCTCTCTGTCTGCCCCCAACCCCTTCACACACACACACACACACACACATACACACACACACACACAGTCACACACACAGTCACACACACAGTTTGATTGGATCAGCATCTAAAGAAGGTTTTATATTGCATTTAGATGATATATCTATTCAATATCTTTTAAGTCATAGGTTCTACTTTGTATTATTTCCTTGAGATATGTTTGTTGATGAAACAGTCATTTTTCCTATGAAATTTTTCATACTCTGAGTTTTGCTGGTTGCTCCCCATGGTATCATGAAATGTTCCTCTGTTTCTCTCCATTTCCATGTGGTTCCATGAAATTAGTACTTAAAGCTAAATCTTGATGTGGTTCAGATTCATAATTTTTTATAAATAAAATCACCTTGTAGGTGGTGGTGTATATGTCCATAAAAAAATAATAGTGTCTGTTCTCTCCTTTGATGTCAATGTATTAGCTTCCTTGGACTACCAAAACAATACCAAAGACTGAGTGATTTAAACAAGAGAAATTTATTTTCTCACAGTTCTAGAGGTTCAGAGTCTTAGACCAAGGTGCCAATAAAGTTTGTTTCTGGATAAGACCTCTTCCTGGCTTCTACATGACTACTTTCTCATTGTTCTCTCATATGGCCTTTTCTCTGTGTGTGCATGAAGATGGAGCTCTGGTGGTGTCACTTCCTCTTCTCATAAGGATGCTCATCCTATTGGATCAGGGTTCCGTGCTTGTGACCTTAATCTTAATTGCCTCCTTAAGGTAATTAAGGCCTTTGAAGGTTTGAATGTCCCTTCCAAAATTCATGTTGAGGTTTAACTACCATTGTAATGGTATTAAGAGATGGAACTTTAAGAAGTGATTAGATCATGAGGAATTTGCCCTCATGAATGGATTATTTCTGTTATCATGGGAATTTGCCCCCCTTTGTCTCTTTCTGTCTTATGCTCATGCCTCTAGCATGTGATGCTTTCCACCATGTTATGACACAGCAAGAAGGCCCTCACCAGATGTGGCTAGTTAATCTTGGACTTCTCAGCCTTTAGAACTGTTAGCCAAAAACATCTCTTTTCTTTATAAATTACTCAGTCTATGGTATCCTGTTATAGCAACAGAAAATGGATTAAGAGAGACCCTATCTCCAAATACAGTCACACTGGGATCCAGTGCTTCAATATATAAAATTTGGGGGGGTGAAATTTTGCCCATAGGAATTAATAAGCCTATATCTGTATAAGGAGTTTGCAAAAAGGTGACATTCTCTTATTCCTTCTTTATTTGTAATCTGAAATACCTCTAAGAAAAAAAATTCTTCAATACCTACTTGATTGCTTTAAGGCCCAATTCATATAAAAAAAGGCAGACTTTTTTCCCCTAAGATGGCAGATTAGAAGCTTTTAGCATGCCTTAGCTACTTGGAAATAGCAGGATAGTTCATAAAGGTGTACTCTGTGAGCTTTAATTCAAGAAGGAAAATGGGAATCCAATGGAATTAGGAAGGACATCACCGATTCCAGGGAGGGGAATGCCAGCAAACAGCTCCAGTGATGGTGTCTGGCTGATAATGGTGAGTGAAGCCTAAGTACATGAGAGAGGCAGAGAGCCTTCCTCTGTGACTGACCTTTCCACTGGGAATCCAAGTGCATTATTCTGTTCTCATACTGCTATAATGAACTCCCTGAGACTGGGTAATTTATGAAGAAAAGAGGTGTAATTGACTCAGAGTTCCACAGGCTATACAGGAAGCATGGCTGGGAGGTCTTAGGAAACTTACAATCATGGCAGAAGGCAAAGGGGAAGCAAACTTATTTTACCATGGTAGAGCAGGAGAGAGAAAGTGAAGGGGAAAGTGCTACATACTTTTATTATTATTATTATTATTGTTGTTATTATTATTATCATTATTATTAATTAATTGAGACAGAGTCTTGCTCTATTACCCAGGCTGCTGTGCAGTGGTACAGTCTTGGCTCACTGCAACATCTGCCTTCTAGGTTCAAGCAGTTCTCCTGCCTCAGCCACCCTAGTAGCTGGGACTACAGGCACGTGCCACTATGCTTGGCTAATATTTTTGTACATTTAGTACAGACAGGGTTTCACCCTGTTGGCCAGGCTGGTCTCGAACTCCTGACCTCAAGTGATCTGCCTGCCTCAGCCTCCCAAAGTGCTAGGACTACAGGCATGAGCCACCACACCCAGCCCTGCTACGTGCTTTTAAATAACCAAATCTCATGAGAACTCACTATCATGAGAACAAAAGGAGGGAAATACACCTCCATGATCCAGTCACCTCCTACCAGGTTCCCTCCCCCAACACGGGGAATTAAAATTTCACATGAGATTTTGGTGGGGAGGACACAGAGCCAAACCATATCACTGAGCAATTCCGGCTGAAATACAGCGCTGTGGTTCTCCCAAGCCCTGTGACTAACAGGGAGAGGCTTGACTATGCTGTGATGGAAAGATGGGGAAAAGCTGCAGATACATTCCCAGACCCGGGACTGAGATCAGGATGCCATTTTTAATCTGGCACATACAAAGTCAGCCATCTTTGGCAACCCAGCAGCATTGCCACACAAATAATATAATCTCAGGCCAGAGATTGGAGTACCCACTCTGGAGTGGAATAGGAGCTTCCACAGCCAGAACTGTGGAAGGCATTTCAGCAGCAGGCATTAGAATTGTGCTGTCCCTCATTGCAAGCCTAGAAGTGGAGGAGAAATGCTACAGCAGCAGTTTCTCCAGAGAGGTGGGACTTGCATCTAGGGACAGCTTGGAAACCTGGAACCAGTCTGTGCGTGCCATTGCTGGGCACCCTCAGCCTGCTCCCCTGGGATTGTGGTGTAGTAGAGCTCTCTGTGCTCCACCCCCGGGAAGAAATCCAGGCATTTGTAGCACCCACTTCCCTGGGCCAGCAGTTTAAGCTGCCTCACTCTCCATGGACATAGATCATGGTGAATTGGGGCTCTCTCTGCTCCACACCCGGGCATTCAGAGCATCTTCTCTCCTAGATCAGCAGCTGGACCCACCCTATCCTTCTTGGGCTGAGTTTCTGGTGCAGGGATGCCCTCTCTTTCATGCTTAGGCAGATCTCTAGGCATTTGGAGCATCTTGTCTATTCAGCAGCCTGAGCTACCCCACCCTTCCTGGATATAGATCATGGTGCACCGAGCTTTCTCTGATGTATGCCCAGGCAGATCTCCAGGTATTCAGAGCACCTGCTTGCCCAGTCTGTTAGTCTGAGTCACCAGCCCCTCCTGTGCAGGCATCTTAGTATAATGGGGGCTCTCTCTGCTCGGTGCTCAAACAGATCTCCAAGCATTTGGAGTGCCCACTTTCCCAGATTAGGAGTTTAGGCCATCTCCCATCCCCATGCAGAGAACTTGAAGAGCTAAGTAGGCTTCCCAGCTTCATGGGACACCTCTGGGTATTTGGTGGCTGCCCACTGGATTCTCTCTTGGCACTGATGCTCATGCCTGCTGTCAGGAATCTGTAGGTGGACCCTCCAGTCCAGCCCTGCCCGTTGTGGCCCCCACCCACCAGTGGCTGAACATGGAGCTCAGACCACTGTGCCTTCCATGAATCAGCCCATTGCCTGAGGAAATAGCTTCTGCTGTTTCAAACAAGTAACAAGTAACGTGATTTATTGTATACAAACATCACGTGTATACCCAGCCATGTTGGCCACAGATTACTTACTTATAAGTACCATCTACTGACTTGTAGGTGAAGCAGCATAGCCCAATATAAAACCTGCTAAAAAAAAAAGTGCTTAGGGCTATAGAAGCAAAGCCAAAATACTATATCCAGCATTCCCTATAGTCACATTCCCTAGGGAGTGGGGGAAAAGAAAAAGGAAGGGAAAAATTAATATTATAGAGAAAGAAAGAAAAAGAAAAAATCTACCTATAAAAAAAAGCTACAAAAATTAGAAGTGAAAGTCTCTCCAGATGATAAGGAACCAGCACAGGAATTCTGGCACCATGAAAAGTCTGAATGTGGAGACAACACAAAAAGATCACATTAATTGGTCCAGCAAGGGTCCCTAACCAAAATGGAAATTCAGAAACTGCAGATAAAGAATTCAAAGCATGGATTGCAAGGAAGGTCTATGAGATCCAAGACAAAGTTGAATATCAACACAAAGAAACTTCTAAGCAATCCAGGAAATGAAGAAAGAGACATCTTAAAAATAAATCATGCAGAGCTTCTGGAATTGAAAAATTCAATGAATTTTGAAATACAATTGAAAGCTTTAGCAATAGACTGAATCAATCAAAGGAAAGAATTTCAGAGCTTGAAGATCAGTCTTTCAAACTAAACCAGTCAGACAAAAAAAAAAAAGGAATTAAAACAACCAAAGTCTTCAAGATATACAGTGTTATGTAAAGCAACCAAAGCTTTGAATTACTGGCGTTTCTGAGAAAGAAGGAGGAAAAGTAAACAACTTGGAAAACATATTGAGGGAATAATTCAAAAAAAATTTTCTAATCTTGTTAGAGAGGTAGACATCCAGGTACAAGAAATCTAGAGAACACCTGGGAGATACTATACAAAACTAACACCACCAGGGCATATAGTCACCAGACTGTCCAAGTTCAATGCTAAAGAAAAAATCTTGAAGGCAGCTAGAGAAATAGGTCAGATCACGTGCAAAGGGAACCCCATCAGGCTAACAGTGGACTTCTCAGCCGAAACTTTACAAGCCAGAAGACATTAGGGGCCTATTTTTAACATTCTTAAAGAAAATAAATTTCAACCAAAAATTTCATATCTCAGGGTGTTCCAAGATGGCCAAATAGGGACAGCTCTGGTATGCAGCTCCCAGGGGAACTGATGCAGAAGACGGGTGATTTCTGCATTTCCAACTGAGGTGCCTGTTTCATCTCATTGGGAATGGTTGAATAGTGGGTACAGCCCACAGAGGGTGAGCCGTAGCAGGGTGGGGCATCATCTCAGCCGGGAAGTGCAAGGGATTGGGGGATTTCACTTTCCTAGCCAAGGGAAGCTGGGACAGACTACTTGGAAAAATGAGACACTCCTGTTCAAATACTGTGCTGTTCCCAAGGTCTTAGCAAACAGCAGACAAGGTGATTCTGTGCTGTGCCTGGTTTGGTGGCTCCCATGCCCATGGAGCTTTGCTCACTGCTAGTGTAGTAGTTAGAGATCCATCAGCAAGATGGCAGTCCTTAGAAACCTACAAAGAGACCTAGAAACCCACACAATAATAATGGGAGACTCTAACACCCCACTGTCAGTATTAGACAGATCAACAAGAGAGAAGGTTAACAAGGATATCCAGGACCTGAACTCAGCTCTGCAGCAAGCAGACCTAATAGGCATCTACAGAACTCTCCACCCCAAATCAACAGAATATACATTCTTCTCCATACCACATGACACTTATTCTAAAACTGACCATAATTGGAAGTAAAGCACTCCTCAACAAATGTAAAAGAACAGAAATCACAGGAAATTGTCTCTCAGACCACAGTGCAATCAAATTAGAACTCAAGATTAAGAAACTCACTCAAAACCACACAACCACATGGAAACTGAAGAACTTACTCCTTAATGACTACTGGGTAAATAACGAAATGAAGGCAGAAATAAAGATATTCTTTGAAACCAATTAGAACAAAGACACAACATACCAGAATCCCTGGGACACATTTAATTAAAGCAGTGTGTAGAGGGAAATTTATAGCACCAAATGCCCACAAGAGAAAGCAGGAAAGATCTAAAATCAACACTCTAACATCACAATGAAAAGAACAAGAGAAGCAAGAGCAAACAAATTCAAAAGCTAGTAGAAGGCAAGAAATAACTAAGGTCAGAGCAGAACTGCAGGAGATAGAGACACAAAAGACCCTTCAAAAAATCAATGAATCCAGGAGTTGGGTTTTTGAAAAGATAAACAAAATTGACAGATAGCTAGCAAGACTAATAAAGAAAAAAAGAAGAATCAAATAGACACAATAAAAAATAATAAAGGGGATATCACCACCGATCCCACAGAAATACAAATTACCATCAGTGAATACTAGAAACACCTCTACGCAAATACACTAGAAAATCTAGAAGAAATGGATAAATTCCTGGACACATACAACCTCCCAAGGCTAAACCAGGAAGAAGTTGGATCTCTGAATAGACCAATAACAGGCTCTGAAATTGAGGCAATAATTAATAGCCTACCAACCAAAACAAGTCCAGGGCCAGACGGATTCATAGCTGAATTCTACCAGACGTACAAAGAGGAGCTGGTACCATTCCTTCTGAAACTATCCCAATCAATAGAAAATGAGGGAAACCTCCCTAACTCATTTCATGAGGCCAACATCATCCTAATACCAAAGCCTGGCAGAGACACAAAGAAGAATGAGAATTTTAGACCAATATCCCTGATGAACATGGATGCAGAAATCCTTAATAAAATACTGGCAAACTGAATCTAGCAGCACATCAAAAAGCTTATCTACTATGATCAAATTGGCTTCATTCCTGGGATGCAAGGCTGATTCAACGTACACAAATCAATAAACATAATCCACATAAACAGAACCAATGACAAATACCACATGATTATCTCAGTAGATGCAGAAAAGGCCTTCGACAAAATTCAACAACCCTTCAGGCTAAAAACTCAATAAACTAGTTATTGATTGAATGTATCTCAAAATAATAAGAGCTATTTATGACAAACCCACAGCCAGTATCATACTGAATGGGCAAAAACTGGAAGCATTCCCTTTGAAAACTGGCACAAGAAAAGGATGCCTTCTCTCACCACTCCTATTCAACATAGTGTTGGAAGTTCTGGCCAAGACAATCAGGCAAGAGAAAGAAATAAAGCGTACTCAAATAGGAAGAGAGGAAATCAAATTGTCTCTGTTTGCAGATGACATGATTGTATATTTAGAAAACCCCATCATCTCAGCCCAAAGTCTCCTTAAGCTGATAAGCAATTTCAGCAAAGTCTCAGGATATAAAATCAATGTGCAAAAATCACAAGCATTCCTATACACCATGAACAAACAGCCAAATCATGAGTAAACTCCCTTTCACAGTTGCTTCAAAGAGAATAAAATACCTAGGAATCCAACTTACAAGGGATGTGAAGGATCTCTTTGAGGAGAACTACAAACCACTGCTCAAGGAAATAAAAGAGGACACAAACAAATGGAAGAATATTCCATGTTCCTGGATAAGAAGAATCAATATTGTGAAAATGACCATACTGCCCACAGTAATTTATATATTCAGTGCCATCTCCATCAAGCTACCAATGACTTTCTTCACAGAATTGGAAAAAACTACTTTAAAGTTCATATGGAACCAAAAAAGAATCCACATTGCCAAGACATCCTAAACAAAAAGAACAAAGCTGGAGGCATCACACTACCTGACTTCAAACTGTACTACAAGGCTACAGTAACCAAAACAGCACGATACTGGTACCAAAACAGATATATAGACCAATGGGATAGAACAGAGGCCTCAGAACACCACACATCTACAACCATGTGATCTTTGACAAACCTGACAAAAACAAGAAATGGGGAAAGGATTCCCTATTTAATAAATGGTGCTGGGAAGACTGGCTAGCCATATGTAGAAAGCTGAAACTGGATCCCTTCCTTACACCTTATACAAAAATTAATTAAAGATGGGTTGAAGACTTAAATGTTAGAGTCAAAACCCTAAAAACCCTAGAAGAAAACCTAGGCAATACCATTCAGGACATAGGCATGGGCGAGGACTTCATGACTAAAACACCAAAAGCAATGGCAACAAAAGCCAAAATAGACAAATGGGATCTAATAAAACTAAAGAGCTTCTGCACAGCAAAAGAAACTACCATCAGAGTGAACAGGCAACCTACAGAATGGGAGAAAAGTTTTGTAATCTACCCATCTGACAAAAGGCTAATATCCAGAATCTACAAAGAACTCAAACAAATTTACAAGAAAAAAGGAACCCCATCAAAAGTGGGCAAAGGATGTGAACAGACACTTCTCAAAAGAAGACATCTATGCAACAAACAGACACGTGAAAAAATGCTCATCATCAGTGGTCATCAGATAAATGCAAATCAAAACCACAATGAGATACCATCTCATGCCAGTTAGAATGGGAATCATTAAAAAGTCAGGAAACAACAGATGCTGGAGAGGATGTGGAGAAATAGGAATGCTTTTACACTGTTGGTGGGAGTGTAAATTAGTTCAACCATTGTGGAAGACAGTGTGGCAATTCCTCAAGGATCTAGAACTAGAATTACCATTTGACCCAGCAATCCCACTACTGGGTATATACCCAAAGGCTTATAAATCATGCTACTATAAAGACACATGCACACATATGTTTATTGCAGCACTATTCACAATAGCAAAGACTTGGAACCAACCCAAATCCAATGATAGACTGGATTAAGAAAATGTGGCACATATACACCATGAAATACTATGAAGCCATAAAAAATAAGTTCATGTCCTTTGCAGGGACATGGATGAAGCTGGAAACCATAATTCTCAGCAAACTATCACAAGGACAGTAAACCAAACACTGCATGTTCTCACTCATAGGTGAGAATTGAACAATGAAATCACCTGGATACAGGGCAGGGAACATCACACACTGGGACCTGTCGGGGTGGGTGGCTGGGGGAGGGATTGCATTAGGAGAAATACCTAATGTAAATTATCAGTTGATGGTTGCAGCAAACCAACTTGGCCCATATATACCTATGTATCAAACCTGCACGTTGTGGACATGCACCCTAGAACTTAAAGTACAAAAAAATTTCATATCTCATCAAACTAAGCTGTATAAGCAAAGGAGAAATAATGTCTTTTCCAGACAAGCAAGTGCTTAGGGAATTTGCTACCACTAGACCACCCTTACAAGATATCCATAAGGGAGTTCCATGCAACAAATATGGAAACAAAAGAATGATACCTGCTACTACAAAAACATACTCAAGTACGTAGCCCACAGATCCTATAAAGCAACTACACAAACTACAAAGCAACCAGATAACAACTTCGTGATAGGATCAAAACCTCACATATCAATATTAAACTTGAGGGTAAGTGGTCTAAACAGCCCACTTAAAAGGTACGGAACAGTGAGTTGGGTAAAAAAACAAGACCAATACATCTACTTTCTCCAAGAGACCCATTTTGTGTGTAACAATATGCATAGGCTCAAAGTAAAGTGTTGGAGAAACATCTACCATGCAAACAGAAAACAAAAAAAGAGCAGGAATCACTATTCTTATATCAGATAAAACAGACTTTAAACTAACTACAGTAAGGTTTAAAGGACAAAGAAGGGCATTGTATAATGATAAAGGGTACAATTTAACAAGAACACATAACTATACTAATACACACCCAACATTGGATCCCAGATTTATAATATAAGTACTTCTAGACCTACAAAAAGACTTAGACAGCTATACAGTAATAGTGGAGCACTTTAATACCACACTGACAGCATTAGACAGATTACTGAGGCAGAAAACAAAGAAATTCTGAACTTAAACTTAACACTTGATCAACTGGACCTAATAGACATCTACAGAGTACTCCACCCATCAACCAAGAAATATTCATTCTTCTCATCTGCACACAGAACATGCTCCAAAATTGACCACACACTTTGCCATAAAACAAGTCTCAATGAATTTAAAAAAATTGAAATCATGCCAACCATACTCTTCAGTTACAATAGAATAAAAACATAAAGTAACACACAGAAGCTCTCTCAAAACCATACAATTACAAGGAAATTAAACAACTTTCTTCTGAATAACTTTTGGGTAAACAATAAAATTAAGGCAGAAATAAAAAAATTATTTGAAATAAATGAAAATAGGTACACAACATACCAAATTCCCTGGTATGTAGCAAAAGAAACGTTAAACGGAAAGGTTATGTTAGATGCCTACCTCAAAAAGTTAGAAAGATCTCAAATTAACAATCTAATATCATAGCTAGAGGAACTAGAAAAATAAGAACAAACTAACCCCAACGCTAGGACTAGAAAAGAAATAACTAAAATCAGAGAAAAGAATGAAATTGCAGAACATAATGTAATTGAGACTCCAAAATCCATACAAAAATAAAAAAAATCAAAACTTGATTTTTTGAAAGAATAAACAAGATTGATTAACAACTAGCTAGATTAACAAAGAAAGAAGATCCAAATGAGCACAATCAGAAAAAAAGGTGGCATTACAACCAATCCCACAGAAATACAAAATATTCTCAGAAATGATTATGATCATCTCTATGTATGCAAACTATATATAGAGGAAGTAGATAAATTACTTAGGAACACATCATTTCCCAATATTGAATCAGGAAGAAATTGAAACCCTGAACAAAACAATATTGAGTTCCAAAGCTGAATCAGTAATAAAAATCCTACGAACAACCAAAACAAAAGCTCCAGACCAAATGGATTTACAGCCAAATTCTACCAGACAAACAAAAAACTGGTGCCAATTCTGCTGAAACTATTCCAAAACATTGAGGAGGAGAGACTCCTCCCTAACTCATTCTAAAAAGCCAGCATCATAGATGTCAAAACCTTGCAAAGACACGACAAAAAGAGAAAACCGCAGGCCAATATCCCTGCTGAACATAGCCATACAAATTCTCAACAAAACATTAGCAAACCAAGTCCAAAATCATGTCAAAAAGTTCATTCACCACGATCAAGTAGGCTTCATTGCCTAAAGATGGCAACAATAGACACTGGGGCTACTAGATGGGGGAAGGAGGGAGAGGGAAAGTGCTGAAATACTAACTATTGTGACTATTCTCAGTACCTGGGTGATGGGATCATTTGTATTCCAAACCTCAGCATCACACAAGATTCCCAGGCAGCAAACCTGCATCTATACCCCATGAATTTAAAATAAGCATTGAAAACAAAGGGCAGGAAAAATGTTTTATTATTTTCTTTTAATTAGCAATATTGAGAATAGTGGATTAGTTCCTAGCATCCTCTAAAGTAAACAATGAGATGTGTGTGTGTGTGTGTGTGTGTGTGTGTGATTATGATCTCAATATATTAGATGTGTGTGTGTTTTTTCTTGAGATGGAGTCTCGCTCTGTCATCCAGGCTGGAGTGCAGTGGCGTGATCTCAGCTCACTGCAACCTCCAATTCCCAGCTTCAAGCAATTCTCCTGCCTCAGCCTCCTGAGTAGCTGGGATTACAAGCACGCGCCACCATGTCCAGCTAATTTTTGTATTTTTGGAAGAGATGGGTTTTACCATGTTGGCCAGGATGGTCTCGATCTCCTGATCTTGTGATCTGTCCGCTTGGTCTCCCAAAGTGCTGGGACTACAGTCGTGAGCCACTGCACCCAGCCAGATGTGTTTTTATACATTGTTGTTATTATTCTAATTCATATGCACATCATCTCACATTTAGCCAATGGGATTCTTTTTAAATCGTTCCCTGAGTCCTTCTGACATGACCTTAGTAATCTTTGTTAATGTCCTTGCTATTTAGAATGTAAAAATATTTTAGAATTAACACGTACATTTCTGGCCCCAGATCTAGAATCAGCCATTTTCCCAAAGAGGCCTGGCTTCTTTTAGTGAGAAATGACATTTAGAGAACATTATCTAGTTATGAAGGAGCTCAGTGCTACTGGGTTGATTATTGTCTCTAGGCCTTTTTAATGAGAAGAGCTAGGAAATACATTTTTAAAAAGAAAGTACATGATGATGTCATAATAATATTTCCAATCCAAATTTAGAGATTGCTTTTAATTTCATTTTGGTTTAATTTTATTTTATAATTGTATAAAACTTACGTGGTTCAAAATCAAATTAAGAAACAAGGAATATGTAGAGAAGTTTATCTTCTATTTCTCTGCCTCCATCCTGTTTTTTTCTCCCAATTTTGTTTACAGGCATACCTTGTTTTATTGTACTTTATTGTGTTTCTCAGATACTGTGGGTTTTTTCTTTTTTTCAAATTAAAGGTTTGAAGCAATCGTGGGGTAAGCAAGTCTATTGGCACCATTTTTCCAACAGCGTATGCTCACTTGTGTCTCTCTGTCACATTTAGTAAGTTTTATAATATTTCAGATTTATTCATTATTATTGTATCTGTTGTGGGGATCTGTGATCTTTGATGTCACTATTATGTTTTTGGGGGGTGCCATGAACCATGCTCATATAAGATAACAAACTTGATCAATAAATGTATGTGTTCTGGCTGCTTCATTGACCAGCCATTCCTTCATCTCTCTTTCTCTCTTCAGTCCTCCCTATTCCTTAAGACATAATTAGGCTAATTAGTAACCCTACAGTGGCCTCTTAAGTGTTCAGGTGAAAAGAAAAATCACATATCTCTCCACTTACATCAAAAGCCAAAGATGATTAAGTTTGGTAAAGAAGGCATGTCAAAAGCTGAGATAGACTAGCTATAGCTAGACCTATTGTGCCAAACAGCCAAGTTGTAAATGCAAGGGAAAAATTCTTAAAAAAAAATTTAAAGTTATGCTCTAGTGAATACACAAAACAATGAGAAAGTGAAATAGCCTTATTGCTGATATGGAGAAAGTTTTGTGGTTTAGAGAGAAGATCAAACCAGCCACATCATTTCCTTAATTGTAAAGCCTAATCCAGAGCAAATTTCTAACTCTCTTCAATTATATGAAGGCTGAGAGAGGTAAGGAAACAGAAGAAGAAATGTTTAAAACTAGAAGAGGTTGGTTCATGAGATTTAAGGAAATAAGCTATCTCCATAACATTAAAGTGCAAGGTGAAGCAGCAAGTGCTGATGGAGAAGCTGAGGCAGGTTGTTTAGAATATCTAGATAAGATCATTGATGAAAGTAGCTATACTAAATAGATTTTTAATGCAGATGAAAGAGCCTTCTATTGGAAAAACATGCCATCTAGGACTTTCACAGCTAGTGAAGAGAAGTCAATGTTTGGCTTAAGATTTTCAAAGGGCAGACTGACTCTTTTGTTAGGAGCTAATGCAGCTGGCGACTCTAAATTGAAGCCAATGTTCATTTACCATTCTGAAAATCCTAGGGCTCTTAAGAATTACATTACTCTGCCTGTGCTTTGTAAGTGGAGCATCAAAGCCTGGATGACAGCACAACACCTTATAGCATAGTTTGCAGACTATTTTAAGCCCACTGTTGAGACCAACTTCTCAGAAAAAGAGATTTATTTCCAAATATTACCACGCTTTGACACAATGCACCTGGTTACCCAAGAGCTCTGACGGAGACATACAGGGAGTTTAATGTTGTTTTCATGCCTTCTCATACAACAGTCATTCTGTAGCCCATGGATCAAGGAGTAATTTTGACTTTTGAGTCAAAATTAAGAATACATTTTGTAAGGCTATAGCTGCCATAGATAGTGATTCCCCTGATGGACCTGGGCAAAGTAAATTGAATACCTTCTGAAAAGGACTCACCATCCTAAATGCCATTAAGGATATTCATGACTCATGGGACGAGCAGTAGTTTGGAAGAATGTCAACATCAGCAAGAGTTTAGAAGAAAGTTGACTCCAACCCTCACTGATGATTTTGAGGGTTTCAAAACTTCAATAAAGGAAGTGTCTGCAAATGTGGTGGAAATAGCAAGAGAACTAGAATTAGAACTGAATTCTGAAGGTGTTACTGAATTGCTGCAACCTCATGATAAAACTTGAACGGTTGAGGAGTTGCTTCTTATGGATGAGCAAAGGAAGTGGTTCCTTTAGATGGAATTGACTCCTGGTGATGACGCTGTGAACACTGTTGAAATGACAAAAAAGAATTTAGAATATTACATAACTTAATTGAGAAAGCAGTGGCAGGATTTGAGAGAATTGACTCCAATTCTGAAAGAAGTTGTACTGTGGGTAAAGTGCTATAAAATAGCATAGCATGTTCCAGAGAAATATTTTATGAAAGGAAAGGTAAATCAATGTGGCAAACTTCATTTCTTTTTTCAAGAAATTGTTACAGTCACCCCAGCCTTCAGCAACTACCATTCTGATTAGTCAGCAACCATTAACATTGAGGCAAGATCCTCCAACAACAAAATATTACAACTTGCTCATAGCTCAGGTGATCATTAACATTTTTTAGCTATAAAGTATTTTAAAAATTAAGCCATGTACTTTTTTAATGTAATGTTATTGCACACTTAATAGACTACAGTATAGTATAAACATAACTTTTATATGCACTAGGAAACCAAAAAATTTGTGTGACACCCTTTATTGCTATATTTGCTTTCTTGTAGTGGTCTGGAACTGAACCCACCATATCTCCAACACATATCTATATTTTGTGGCTTATTCTTCAATTTAACATTTAAAATTTTAACTATTTAATGAAAAAAATTTCAGGAACCACTCAATTTTTTAAACATAAGAAATATATACAATCAGTCCCCATTAGTCACAGATTCCATATTTGCAAATTTGCCTACATGCTAATATTTATTTGTAACCTTAAAATCAGTACTTGCAGCATTTCCATGGTCATTCATGGATACATGTAAAGCACTGTAAAATCTGAATCATTCAATGTGCATATTCCTAGCTGAGTCAAATAAGGCTCTGTCTTCTCATTTCAGCTCTCATATGTAAGCATGTGTCCTTTTTGCAGGATATTTATTCTTTTTTTTTTTTTTTGCACTTTTTGCTTTTTCTTGGTGATTTCACAATTAACAATGGCCCCAAAGCATAATGCTGAAGTGCTGTTTGGTGTTACTAAGCATAATAAGGTTGCTGATGTGCCTTATGAGGAAAATCCATGTACTAGATAACCTTCGTTTAGGCATGAGTTATAGTGCTGTTGGCTGTGAGATCAACGTTAATGAATCAACAACATATATTTAAATAAGATATCTTTAAACAGAATCAGACATTAAACAGTGTTATATATTGAGCCATTGATCAAAATATTGTGACCAGGGCTTACAGGAACCTAACCCTGTATTTCCATTAGGAGCAACGGTTCAGTTATTTGCTAATTTAGTGCTCAGTGTGACTTTAGAGAACACAACTACCACAAATAATGAGAATAGTGAGAATGCACTATGTGTGTGTATGTATATACTTAGTACTTTTCTTTCTTAGATAAACAATAGCATATTAGGTGTACTCTTCTCTGCTTTGATTTTTTTTACTCAACATTAAATCCTAGAGGACATGGTAGTACATCCAAAAAAATCTTTATTCTTCAAGACAGCTATACACCATTGTGTGGATGTACTACAGTTATTCAACCTATCCCCTATTGATAGATATTTAAGTTCTTTTTCAGTTATATCTTTTACGACTTTGCCTCATGTATACATCTTAGATATTACCAAATTTCCAAATTCCCCTTCCCAGGGTTGTACTGTTTTGTTTTCCCACCAGCAGAGAAGTACACATTTTCCCAGGGCCTTGATTAAAAAGTGTCTTATCAAACTTTTGAATATTTGCCAACCTGATTAGGAGAGAAATCAAATCTCAGTTTAGTTTTAATTTTCATTTATCTTATCTTATTATGAGTGAGGGTGAATATCTTTTTATATACTGAAGGATCATTTGTTCTTGTTGTTGTTCATATCACTAGCACTGGAGGTTTATTTCAAGGATGGCTGGAAAAATTCGAAAGGCTGCACAGTAAGGTCTTTGGAAATCTGGAACATTGTCACCACATATAATTCAGCAGCAGCAGCAGCAGCAGCATGTAGCTCTGGTCAGTAGCTCTGGGCCCCAGTAACAATTTGAGACGTCTTCTGAGTTCATGACTGTGATAGTTAACTTGCTATATCAACTTGATTGAGTTAAGGGATAACCAGAGAGCTGCAAAACATTATTTCTGGTGAATCTTTGAGGGTGTTTCCAGATGATATTAGCATTTGGATCAGTAGACTGAGTAAAAACGATCCACCTTTACCTATTTGAGTGGGCACCATCCAGTCCATGGATGGCCTACCTGAATAGAGAAAAATGGTGGAGGAAGAGAAAATTCAGTCTTTCTTCTTGAGCTGAGAAATGTGTCTTCTAATGCCCTTAGACATAGGCGCTCTGGGTTCTTGGACCTTACAACCTTGGGACTTACAACAGCAACCTTCCTGATTCTCAGGCCTTACGACAAGGACTGAACCACACCATTGGCTTTCCTCATTCTATAACTTGCAAATGGTATATTTTGGAACTTCTTGGCTTCCATAATCATGCAAGCCAATTCCTATAATAAATATATTCTTACATATCTATGTATATCCTATTGGTTCTGTTTCTCTGTCTAACCCTCACTATTGCAGTGTAGCAACTTCAGCTCTATTTTTCTCTCCACCAACTTCTTCCTATTTCATTCCTGACAATTCTTTCTTCTTTCCTCAGCCTATTTGCTTTTAGCTGACTCATGGCTTTTACTTACCCATGGTACCTCATGGCTTCTGCCTCTTGCTTCTTTTTCTCTCTGCTTCTGCCAATCCTACTCTCTGCTCACTTTTTTTGGGTTTTTTTTTTTTTTGCACATCTGACATTAAAATTCCCCAAGGGTGGACTTAATGGATTGGATTAGCCAGTAATCACTGAGTATAAAGTGTCTTTGTGGGGCAGTGATTCGGCAGGTTGCTGGCCAATCTAAACATATCTTTGGGTCAGATACTTAACCTTAGTTCAAGAGGTCATGATTAGAGCCTGAGGTTATATGACCCAAAGTGTGGAAACCTAGGGATAAGGAAGTTCTCAGAAGAAAGATGTTTGCAAGACTTCTCATGATTTTACTTCTCGTGGATAGTCCAATATAAACACTAAGAGGAAAGGTATGAAATTAACATGTACATTTTACATATGAGGCAATGGAGGCTCAGAGACATTAAGTAACTTTCCCAAAGTCACATGGCTTACGGGTATGAAAGCCATGTGCTTTGGAGACAAGATTGAATCCTCAGAGTCGAATGCAGGCATTGAAATCCTGTTGTATTGACTCTTAATTGGACTCTGTGAGTGTTTTTACCTGACTGTTTTGGGCTTGAATGTACTTAATGTCCATATTAAAAAAAAAAAAAATCTCTAAATCAGGGTTATGCTTTAGTAAATGAATATCTATGGGAAAAGCATTTTTCTTTTGGAGCATTCTATACTAATTCAACTTAATTCCTTGATCATTTCCTATCCAGGGCAGTTATAGTTTTACTTTTATTTTACCGATATTGGTCTAGATTAATTATTTCTGTGTACATTTTATAATAAATGTTAATGTAGTCATCAGTTTTTGTTATAATCATTTGTTTTATTATTGTTAAATTTTGTCATTATATTTTCTTTTTTTGGCTTTATAGTTTTAAATTCAATTTTTTCAGATAAAATATTTTAGATGCAAATTTTGCAAGAAGGTTTTTTTTGCTAATGTTTTTGAGTGTGGTTTTAGCTGTTGACAGTTTTATTTGTTGCTGTTGTTGATTATTTCTTCTGAATATGCTTTTTCTAAGGTGACTTTTTTCTTTTTGTGTTTTACTATATGCCCAGCGATGCATAATTCTTCAGTTAGTTTTTACCTATAACAACTTTTAGCCTGTGGAGATTCATTATTTTCAGTTTCACTATAATATTTTGTGATTTTTTTTCTATCAGTAATGCTTATTATAAATTTGAAAAAGTATTGATAATTTGTATTACTTTCTTGGAACAAAGCAAAGAGCTCATGAAGGACAAAGACAAAAGGTTTAGGTGAGTGGTGGATTCAAGTCTTGCATATATCCAGGAGTCTAGATTCCATAGGGAGAGTGCTCTTTCTTCTCAACCAAAATGCCATGATACTTGGCATATTTCCTTTCTCCTAGGAGTTGTTTGGGGTTATCAGGCTAAGGATCAGGTCGTTTGCCCTACAAGGCTACTAATGAAGAGAGAAGGTCATCCTGAATTTGTGTGTAAGGACTGAAAAAAAAAAAATCCACTCAATGTAAACATACCAGCTCCCCAGGCCCTACTTAACTCTGCTGAAGGGACAAGCTGTTCCTTTCCTGAACTTGGTTCCTCAAATCCCCACACTGTCTTGGGACTGGGGTTGGAGCTGGAAAGGAATGACCTTTCATCATCCTCTACATCCATCCAAATTCTTCCAGGCTTGGAAAGGCTCCCAGGCCATTCTTCAGTATCTCTACATAGCAAAGCCTCCCTGCAGGCCTATCTTGTCTGAATTCCAGGGGCTGTATGTCAATTAAATCACTTGGAAGTCACAATCAGTTGTCTTTCTAATGCATCTAATTTCAACTCTCCAAACGATTGCATTATGTACAACCTAGTCTAGGAGTGGTTACTAAGTCATGATATCCACTGAGATTTGTATCATTAGCAAGACCATATAGTACTATGGCCAAGAACAGGACAAAACAAATAAAAATGACCATAGAGTTGTTGTCAAACTTTGTTAGAAACTGAGTGTTAAATCCCATCTGATCTCACCTTTAGGATTCTCTGGAGATAAAGTGCTCCATGGCCTTGTCCTGAAATGACTCTCCCTGAGTCTGTTTAATGGTTCATAGTCAGTAAAAGAGCTGTGTGTAACAGTCTTGGTGATGTCCCACATGATCAGCCTGAAGGACTCACAGGTGGCCAGTATTTATTATAAAACAAACCATCTTTTTTGTACCATTGTCCACGGAAACATGGTAGCTAATATGTTGATTTAAAAAGCAACAGAAATTTGTTGGCTGCTAACTTTCTGAAGGCAGATTTGTCAACAGCCTGCTTTCTGAGACTTTTGACCTCCCTTTCCAAACTGCGTCTGATTGCAGCTCAAGATCTCCTGCTCTGTATTTGGGCTTAATCCTAGTTCTGTTTCTTAGACACTGATGTTTGCCTTACCTTTAACTACAACTCAGATGATCCCATTGGGTTTTGGGCTTGATATGGCTTCTCGTAAAGGCCTGTCTTACTTCTGTCTAGCTCCTCATATACCTTAAGGGCCATGGCCACTACTGGGTTTGCCTCAGCCTTTGAATGGGAACCAGAGAGAATGGAAGAAATGTTTCTTCCTTATCTACCTCTCTGTCTTCCTCCAGTGGTTCTCTGGTTTAGCTTTCAGGTGTAACTAGGTGAGTATCTTTCTGAATCCCTCAGTCTCAGAGAAAATAGGATTAAGGGATCATTAGGTCTAGTTGAATCCTACAGTCTTGGAATAGACTGCTTTCTATTCTTATGCTCAATACCATTGAAGAATCTGTTTGAAGTCACCCAGCAGTAGAATTTTCCATTTTTAAGGAAAGATGATATTAAATGTTATAAATCTGAATTGAGGACTGGTGTTATACATGCCATTGGTGAGAAAAATGTGCTAGGTCAATTGAAGCAAGAATTGAGTCTTATTTATCTTTCTGACTACCACAGAACCTAGAAGGTGCTCAGTAAGTATAATTTAAATTTAACTGGATATGAATTGTGATTATAAATTAATATTTATTAATTTCATCAACAATATATGGTTTTCCAGTATTTTCTATCTAATATGTATCTGACAGCTCTTAATTTTTCCAGTGTCCTTTGTGGCCAGAGTATTGCAGATTGGAAAGTATGTGGACTTTGGGATCAGAAAGATATATGTCAATCTCTCTACCACATACTAGCTGTGTGCTTACATGTCTCTCTGCCACAGTAAAGTAAAAGTGGTAAAAATATATCCTGCAGGACAGTTATGAAGACTGAGTATAATACTGTGGAGTATTTCCCTTCTCTGGGATAAACACTGCTATTTTATTATTACATTGCTATTTTCTCATTTGTTCCTCACCCTGTTTGCTTCAGGAAGTAAGAAATAAATATTTCCCCCCAAGATGAAACATGAGCAGGTAAAAGTGATTATCATCACTTAGCTTTTGAGGGCAGAAGACAAGACTAGGACCCAGACTGACTGAGTGCTTTTTTGTTTTGTTTTATTTTGTTTTTGAGACGGAGTCTCACTCTGTCACCAGGCTGGAGTGAAGTGCAGTGGTGCAGTCTCGGCTCACTGCAACTTCAGTCTCCCGGGTTCAAGTGATTCTCCTGCCTCAGCCTCCTGAGTAGCTGGGATTACAGGCACGTGCCACCATGCCCGGCTAATTTTTGTATTTTTAGTAGAGACAGGGTTTCACCATGTTGGCCACAATAGTCTTGACCTCGTGATCTGCCTGCCTTGGCCTCCCAAAGTGCTGGGATTACAGGTGTGAGCCACCACACCTGGCCCTGACTGACTTCTAATTGCATGATTTATAGTAAACGCAATTCAAGCCTGAGGATAGGAGTCTGGGTTTCCAGCCAAACCACTCGGCAGCTGTGTGGTTGTGCAAACAGCTCTTCATGTTTTTGAGTCTCATTTTCCTAATCCTTAAAACTGGAATAACAGTAAGATATACCTTATGAGATGGTTTTGAGAACCAACTTTAGTTCTTTGAAGCAGTGTTTCTTATTCAGGAGATACATAGGAATCATCTGATAAACTTTCTGAACATACATAGACCCTACTCCTGGAGAATTGGAGGTGCAAGTAGGCATACACATTTTCATGAAGCTTCTCCAGGTGACTCTCATGTACCCAACCCACTCCAAACTGCTGCCTGCTTCTAATTGTAAAATTCCATGCACATGTGAATGATTATTGGTATTCTTGACAAGTTTACATTATACTGAGACTTTAAAATGCTTGTAAAGCTGCTATGTTGTTGAGGAAAGAACAGTAATCTCTTGGGTCAAAAGATATGGAACAAATCCAAGCTGTAAATGTACAGTTCTGAGGCCCTGAGCAGATTATATAACTTCTTTGAAAATCATTCTCCTCAGTAGTAAAACAGGGTGGAAGAATACTCATAATTAAATAGGAAGCTGAGGTAATGACACTTTTTAAGTCAGAAGGACTATTGTTAGGTTGAGAAGTGGAAGCAAGGGAGAACTCAAGACATTTTTCCAAGATCATAAAGCTAGTAAGGGGTAGAGCTGGAGTTGGAACCCAGGTCTGACTCCAGAGCTTGGACTCTGATATTCTGTACCATCCTTTACTCGTGCAATAGCTACTTATTGAGTGCCTACTGTGCACTGGGTACTTTTCTATAAGTTTTGAATATACTAGGGAATAAAACAAAGATACAAAAATTCCTATCCTTGTGGAGCTTTTACATTAGAAGGTGGTAAGTGCTATGGCAAGAAATCACGCCTATAGATCCCAGCACTTTGGGAGGCTGAGGCAGGTGAATCACTTGAAGTCAGGAGTTCGAGACCAGCCTGGCCAATATAGTGAAACCCCATCTCTGCTAAAAAAACAAAAATTAACTGGGCATGGTGGTGGGCCTGTAATCCCAGCTACTTGGGAGGCTGAGGCAGGAGAATTGCTTGAACCTGGGAGGTGGAGGTTGCAGTGAGCCAAGATGGCACCACTGCACTCCAGCCTGGGCAACAGAGCGAGACTCTGTCTAAAAAAACAGAAACAAAAACCAAAAAAAAAAAAAGGGGGGGGGGAAGAAATTAACAAAGAGGAAAAAAGAAAAACCAAGCATAGATGAGGGTCGGGAATCGGGCAGGTGAAGGTAGGGGCCAGGATGCGGTTTTAATTAAGGTGGTCTGTCTGGGTCTCATTGGGAAAGTGACTGTTAAACAAAGACTTGAAGAAGGCGAAGGAAATAACCAGGCAGTTACTGGAGGAAAACTTGCAAGCAGAAGGACAAGCCCATATGATGATAGTCCTGAGGTGTGGGCAGGCCTAGCAGGTTTATGGAATAGCAAAAAGGCCAGTGTGGCTAGGGTGATGTGAGCATGGAGCAGAGAAGTAGCAGATGATGTCACGGAGGTCACAGATGCAGCATGCAGGGCACTGCAGGGCACTCTAGGCTCTTTAGTTTTTATCCTGGAGTGAAATATGAGCCACTGGAAGATCCTGAACAGGAGATGGATTTGGTGACACTTATGCTAAGTGAAATAAGCCAGTCACAGAAGGACAAACTTCACAAGGTATTTCACTTATATAAGGAATCTAAAATAGTCTAACTCATAGAAGTAGAGAGCAGAATGGTAGTTACCAGGGCCTGGGGAAGGAAGAAATAGGGAATTTCTAATTAACAGGCATAAATTTTAAGTTAAAGGAGATGAATAAGTTCTAGAGGCTGGCTATACATTGTGCATACCGTTAATAATACAGTGTTGTGTACCTAAAAATCTGTTAAGAGGGTACATTGGTGGGTCTCATGTTAAGCTTTTTTTACCACAATAAAAAATATTCTGGCTGCTGTATTGAGGAAACACTGTAGTGGGACAAGGATAGACTAGGTGAGGTCATCTGTGAGAAGGTATTGCAGCAATCCAGGAAGAGTGATGGAGGTTCAATAGTGGGATTGCAGTGGTGTGAGAAGTACGTGCTGACAGGAGATGACCTGAGCCTGTTGCTGATGTCTGCATTCCTTATGGGTTGTGGGGTCTATTTAGCTACAATCTCAAGTGGTTACCCTATGGAAGCCAGAGGAAAGACAACTAGCTTGGTGGTAGAGGTGAGGTTCTCCCTGAAGGAAGTAACATTTCTTTTATTCACCTAGCCATTAGCAGCAGATCAGACCTTGGAAAGCAGGCCACAGCTAGGCAACGGAAGCTCATGGGCCTTGTTCTCTGAGTTCTGGTTATGAAGTGTGTAGATGTGTTCCAGGAGGCCACACCTGGATGGCTAAATGCCTGTTATACAGTTTGGCAAGTAGGGGCCCCAAGCTGAAGATGGTTCAGCAAACATTGTAATAAAAATATCCAGTTGTATTTTACTCTCTGTATTTTCTCTCTTAATCCATGATCTTTAGTGCAGTATTATTTAAATATTGCAGCCTAGCCTCAGTGGGCCTCTGGAGGGAATTAGGAGAGGGTTTTGTTCCCACTTCTGTCCTGGAGTATAGAGCAGAGTACTTTGAAGCCTCTGAGGTCATGACAGTAGGAATTAAGAAAAGATCCTCTTGGGGATTAGCAGTTGGGATGGGGCCAGGCCCCTTTCCTCCTTTGCTTACGTTGGAAGAGGGATTTGGATATATTGGATTATAGGTTTCCTTACATAAGCACACGTGAAGTATCTTATTAATGTTCAGTCATCTTGTGTGGGCCTCACTTTTTACACAGCCTCGTGTGAGGCATGATGTCCCTGTTGAACATCGGCTGAACATCACCCAAGGGTCAGGGGGAGACAGTTGGAGACCACAGCAATAGGGCTTTGCATCTTGGAGGGAACAAGATGGTATAATCTTTGAATCTTGGGGTTTACCACTAGATACGCTGATATGTAAGACTGAAAGAGGCCTGAGCCCCTGTGCCTGGCTTCTCAGAGAGTATTGGGAATGCAGCAGAACATGACAGCTAAGTGCCCAGCCTTTGCAGCTGGACTGGGTTTGAGTTCTGGATGTACCCTTTTCTGGTTGGACAACTTTTTAAACCTCTCTATTGCTTATTTCTTTTATTCATAAAATATAGATGACTATGATAGTGTCCTAGTCCATTTGTGCTGCTATAAAGATAGAAAACCTGAGGCTGGGTAATTTATAAAGAAAAGAGGTTTATTTAACTCTCGGTTCTGCAGGCTGTACAGGAAGCATGGCACCAACACCTGCTTCAGATGAGGGCCTCAGGCTGCTTCTACTTATGGTGGAATGTGAAGGGGAGCTGGAGTGTACAGATCACATAGTGAGAGAGGAAGCAAAGAAAGAGGGAAGTGCCAAGTATGGGAACTCTCACAGGAACTAACAGAGTGAGAACTCACTCATTACTTCTAGGACAGCACCAAGCCATTAATGAGAGATCTGCCCCCATGACCCAAACACCTCCCATTAGGGCCCACCTCCAATACTGGAGATTACATTTCAATATGAGATTTGGAGGGGTCACACATCCAAACTATAACAGATAATATGTATCATGTAGGGTTGCTCTGAAGATGAAAATAAATAATATGTTTAGCTGACCACAGTACCTGGCACAAAGTAAGTGCTCAATGTAGCCATTATTATGACTAATTATGGAAGCTTGTCAAGATAGTGCCTCATTTAGGGTGTGTGATTAGAGGGTGAGATTGGGAGAGTATCCCAGGCAAGAATTTAGTCACTGTTCTACTCTCTGGGACACTTTCTAGACTTCCTTGGATTTTCACTTGGGCAAAAATGGAAATAATGGGAACCTATTCCTGGCTATATTGGCAAGCAAATGGGAATATGATGAAACCTCATCAAACATAAAAATGACAGCAAACTGTCGTGGCATCTGGGCATTTGGTGTGCATGTGTGGGTACGTGTTTAATGTGGGTCGTTGATGTTGTGTTGGTGTTGCAAAGCAGGAGGAAGTTCATATAAAGCTTGGTTTAGGTGTCAAGCCTGAGGACCTGCCATGCACTGAGAGAATTTGAGAAACAGTTTATTAATCACGTAGAGGAGAGCTGAGCAGACACAAGCAGGTCCAGGTAGGTTTGGGCAAAGCAAAGGGAGTGGATTTGGGCCTTTACAGTGGCTGAGAAGTGGGGCTGGGAAAAGTTCCTGCATGTTGACAATTTAAATATTCAGTGGTACCCAAGGAGGTGATGAGGTCATGGGCCTTCTTATCAGCCTGCCCACATGTGGGGCCAAAAAGGAAGAGAGGGCAAGGCCTGAAAGGAATTATCAATCCAACGTAAAAAATGAAGTGTGACTCTCCATTACAATCAATTATAAAGGCGATAAGAAATAAATACCACAGAAAACCACTTTAAAATAGCAAATCTCTACCATAGCAAATTGTTACTAATATATGAATGAATCAACAAAGGCACAAATGCACCATAACCCCAGAGACTGGTATAGGGGGTAGCCAGCACTTTCATACCTTTGGCCTGAGGGATTTATTGTCCCGTAAAGAAGACTGAAGATGTGAATGACTCTCCACTAGGGCTTTTGAAATACTCAAGGTGAGAAATGGTGTTGGCCTGAACCAAGTAGTTTTGGATATGGAGGAAGGTAGGTTTCATTCATTCATCACCCTAACTGAGTGCTTATGTGTGCCAGCCCTGTCCTAGGGGACCTGTGACACATATGAGAAACAGGCCCATTTTTGCAGGGTACTCAGTCAGGCAAACAACTATAATGGTATTATATATTATATAATATGACTAAGTGTTTTTCTTGGAGAAGTACAGGAGTGTGAAAGCCCATACCCAGAATGATGGCAAAGGAAATAAGGAGGGAGAGAAGTGGTAGTAGAGAGAACTCAACAAGGAGATAGAAGTGATAGAATTTGGTAGAGGATTAACTGTGGGAGGGGAAGACTGACAAGGGCATCTGTGTGGAGGGAGGTACCATTCTTTGAAGTAGGTAATACCCAAGGAGAAGAAGACTAGTGGGGAAGGTGTGGATTTAATTTTGGATACGCTGTATTCGAGATGCCTATAGGACAATCAATTTGAAATGCCCCCAAATCTTCTGCAGAGAGAGACCTGGACTAGCAATATGGTCCTGGGGGTGAGAAGAAAGTCTGTTGCAATTTGAGTCCCTGGCTGGACATCAGGTTTTCCAGGGAGTGAGTGCAAGGCATGACAATGGCTCTGGACAGCACACTGAGGAATGTCAAGGCTAGGGACTGGCGCAGAAAGGAACCTCTGTTGAGCAAAGGCTCTCAGCCCAGATTTTAAGCACTGGCATAGGTGGTTTGCTGAGATGGCCTCAGCAGCACAGGAGGAGGCCAGAGTCAGGAAGGAGCAATCTAAGAGCTCACACTTGTGGGTTGTCCCTGTGGAATCTCAGAAGTATCGGGACATTAGTGGCTACCAGGCTTTTGAAGGAGGCCTGGGCTACCAGCTTTTATCCTTAGCGGGAGCAAGATCAAAGAACTACTGGGTAATGTGACTCCATGAGCTCACTGTGTTGCAGTTCAAGGACCCCAGGGTTATCTTTGTGATTTGTGTCTTCTACCCTGCACAGATGGCTTCGGTCTCGCTGAGATCAAGAGGAACCATTTTGTGTTTGTGGAGAAGTCAGTGACAGACATAGATTAAAGGTATTTGTTTGCATCTATGTACCTTGGTTGGCAGCAGATCACGACCACCTGACTGCTAGACAGGTGTGGAGCCAAGGGGCAAGGACGCCCATTGACATGGTGATCATTCACCTGATTGGAAGTGAGGTGCCAAAGTGTGTCTGAGTTCTAGTGGAAAAACCACTCCTGGAGAACTGGAGATGGATGGGCTTTGGGGCAGAGCAGATCTGGTATTGCAAGCTGTGATTGTTTCCTACTAGCTCTGTGAGTTTGGGGAAATGACCTCTGAGTTTCTATTCCCTTGTCCTCAGAAAAATGAGTATTATTCATGTGAATAAAGACAAATGCAGATATGAGTGACTGGCATAACTAAGGTGCACAGGAAGACAGCCTGCACTTCCAGTATGCATTTCATGCCATGTCTCTCCCTCCTGTGGCATACTTGAGTCTGAGATTTCTTTGAGCCTAGAATTTGAGTGCCGATTGGAACTTGAATTCTTCTGTTCAGACTCAGGTCCTGGAGGGAGGATATGTGAAATGTGCTTTAAACCCTGTTGAATTTCTAGCAACTTGAATTTGAATGGGTCCTCCGAGTGTAAAAAATATTCTACCATACTTTGTTTCTGCCTCCCCAAAAGAAGTGTTTAGGTTTCTATCCAATGCTTTAAGGCTCTCCGAGGACAACATCATGGAGGAGGAAGAACACTGGCTTTGAATCCTGGCTCTGTCACTTTCTTACACTGTGGCCGTGGCTGAGACCTTTCTTGAGTGTGTTTTGTCACCTGCAAAATGGACAAAAGCAGGGCAGGTTTCAGGTTTTGTGGGGCCTGAAGCTTATACAATTTGGGGCCCTCTTTAAGAGAAAGAACACAAAATGATGAATATAAACTTAGGTACAAAACCTACCTTTAGAATAAGAAAATAAATCAACATAAATTATAAATTAAAAAAATGCCACAAATACTATATAATTTAGAAAAATAGTTTACTTAAATTATTTAACTATCTGACAGATCTCTACAATGCTTTCCCTCCTTACCCCTTTTGGCTGATTACTCTCTGATTATCTTTTCATAGGACAATAATTTTGTAATATCCTTGTCTATAGAGAGTATAGAAGGATACTCTATTCTTCTTGCATGCTGATCAAAGTTTGTATTATTGTGAGGTTTTTTTTTTAAGCTTTATTAATTAGTGTAAATTTTTTTTTTCTTTTTTTTTTGAGACTGAGTTTCACGCTGTCACCCAGACAGGAGTGCAGTGGTGCAATCTTGGCTCACTGCAACCTCCACCTCCCAGGTTCAAGCGATTCTCATGCCTCAGTCTCCCGAGTAGCTGGGATTACAGGCCCGCCACCATGCCCAGCTAATTTTTGTGTTTTTAGTAGAGACAGAGTTTCCCCATGTTGGCCAGGCTTGTCTCAAACTCTTTACCTCAAGTAATCCTCCTGCCTCGGACTCCCAAAGTGCTGGGATTACAGGCATGAGCCACCGCACCTGCTGTAAATTTTTAGAATTGTCTATTTTGGAAAATGTTCTATTGTTTTATATATGTAGTAAGACATGAAGTATTCTTGTATAGTACTTGTATTAAACACTCTCTGAAATGACAATATTCTTTGATGAGTTTGTTATGAGTGTCCTATATTGTCATTGTCAAAGTGTCAATTAGCAGAAAATGTTCTAATTCATTCTTGTGATTCCCTCCTCTTCATTAATTGGATTATCAGATAATCCAGAAGCCTGTCTATTACTTCTGTTTGGAATTTATCTCATTCTTTGAGATGAATTAACTATATTTGTCTATGATCTGAATTTTGCTTTTGTTATAATTGTATCTCAATGTCAGAATAATTTCTGTTGATTTCATAGCTCATTTATTTTATTAATTTATTTGAATATTCTCCCAATCCCTTAATAAATCAGTAATCTGCATTGATCCTACTACCTAAGGGAGTTATTGAAGTGAACAGGCTTTGTAAATGTCAAAGGTTATGTCTTACTAATTGATACTATTCTCTCCTATGCCCCTCTCCTGCCACTCAGCACACCCCAGGACTCTGCAGAGTGTGTCTCCCATTGTAAGTATGCAGGGAAGATCTATGAGTCGAGTTCTTGGTTCCCTTGCTAAAAGCCAGGAGGAAACAAAAGGAAGGAAGCAGAGTAATAATTCTTTTTGGTTATTGTACGTTTACATCATGTTTCACTCTAACATAAACACGATGAAGTATAACACACAACTTTGTATAAAAACCTGTTTTAGAAAAAATAATCCCAGAATTTCCTAATTTCTGATAAGGAGTATTTGACCAGGGCTTCAGGAATGTACTCTGTTTTGGCAGCCTGGGCCATAGGCACCAAATGGAGGCTACTACTGGTTCCTAGCCCTTCCCCATATGCATTAATCCTCAGACTGTGTTCCTGACAGGACACCTGGGCTGTGCAGGCATAGCTCACCCCACATTTTGTCTGACTGTTATCTCCTCCTGCCAATGCTTCCATTCCATGAAATCTCTTCAAGAATACCTGAAGGGCAGGCTTTCCCCACAGCACCAACACTTCTGCAGCTTGGATGTAAATGTCAAATCCAAAGCAATCTACCTTTAAAGAAATATTTTCCTATTTGAAACTCACCCCTCCCATGAAGGAAATTAATTGCACTTGATAATTCTCTTAAAATGAGTAATGGAGTAGGTATAGCCTTAAAAATGTGCTGTTGGCATTTTTGTTTGTTTTTCTAAGTGCAGTTAATTAAATTCTGGTGATTCCAGTGGGCTGTCTGCAGAACAGAGAGTTATTACTCCCCCCTGAATGTCTCCCTGATTTCCCAGGCAGAGTAAGGAGTTTCTTCCTTTTTCTCTGGCCACCCCCTGCAATGCTGTGTGTTCCTTCCCATCATAAGACTCATCCTGTTATTATTATTAACCTACTTCTCTGCTTCCTGTACTAAGTGTCAGTGCCTTGAGGATAAGAAGTATGATTTTTTTTTTTTGTCATTAATCAGATCTCACTATCTGCTAATGGAATCTTCCTACCTTGACTTCCCCTTCTAGTGGGTCCCTGGCATTTTCTGAACACAGATGGCTATGGGCGTCCTTTGTAGGCTGCCTTGGAAGCTCACTTGTGCCCAGGTAGACCATCCCTAGTGTGGGCACATTTTATCCTGCCACTACAAATCTAGGTCATGCCTGCTTATCCCTTCTGGTCTGGATAACAGTGGCCTTGACATATTGAATGGAGCCCTTTGAAGAGAGGACAGTTTCCACCCATGGCAATGAAGGCAGATGAGCTGATTTTCCTTGTGAGTTCAGGCTCTTTGGTGCTGGCATGCCCCCTTGAGAACAGGCTCATCAGGATTCCCCTGAAAGGACAGGTCTTGGCTATTACCCAGCTAGTTGTTAATGCTGGGGCTCACCTTGGGGTTAAGGATGCCTTACTCTCAGAAGGCATTGACAGGCTCAGCAGTAAGGCTTTCCAGGGAAAATATTCCAAGACCTTGGCTGTGGGCTGCTCTTGGTCAGGCTGATTTCAGAAAGAAATGCCATTGAGCCAAGATGGTGATGAATGGCTCTTGAAAACATAGGAGATTGGGTTTTGTGACAGGTCATTTATTTTCTCCCCTCCCTCTCTCCCCATAGCCACAAATAAATAAATAAAGAAATACATAAATACCACTCAATATTTCAACCAATTGAAGAAGCAGCAAAAAAATCCAATTGCAATGTAGGAAAAGATACCTACCTATGATGTGCATGGCTCTTCCCTAATAGAAATGTTAGGCAGAGAAAGGTGGATATTGATTTCTGATAAACTGCAACTCTGGGCAGTTGTTCAGGTGAAGATATTTGATCTCCCAAAGTGTCTCAGGCAGTGGCTATCCCTGGATGTAGACTTCTGTTTCAGAGAGCAGAACCTCACTGAAAGACCTTCTGGTCTTATCTCCACTATTATCCTACAGGCCGGGTCACCACCATATGCCCTCTGGACCATGGAATTTTTCTTTTCATAAATCTCTCACTTCTGCTTGTGATCCTCTAATCCATCATTCACAGGACAGATAGAATGATCTGTTCAAAAATAAATTAGATCACATCACATGCAGCCACACATCCCTTTTCTCTGCTACTTGATGATGCCAATCTGTTTCTCACACAAGAGCTTTTTGCATATTTTCTTCCTTCCCTTCTCTCTTCACTGAACTAACTTCTATGCCTCCTTCAGGCCTCAACCCCAGAGATTATTTCTATACAGAGTCGCCCTGTGCCTTTCCTACCTAAAATTTGTCTTTTCCATTACTTGCCCTCATAGTACCCTATGCTTTTCCTCCATGACATGTATTAGCATTTGTAATTATAGATTTATTTATTTACTGTTTGTTCTTTTTCCATACTGTAAACTCCAAGAGGGCAGGGGCATAGTCTGTTTGGTTAATCATTGTGTATCTAATGTCGAGTACCATGTCTACTACATAGAAGGTGTTCATTAAATATTTGTTGAATGAAAGAATATGCAATGAGTTACTTTCCATATAATAGCTCAAATGAGCGGGGGCTAAAGCTTAGAAGCTTCAGGTAAAATAATTAGGAAAGGTCCTTAATGCATGATTATTTTTATCTGCTGAGTTAAATGAGGGTCAAGGACTGGGACTAAGACTTAAGTTCTATCTACCTTGGTGTTTAGACATAAAGAAACTTGTTTTATAGACAAGAATGGATTCCATAGAGGCCAAATCAGAAGGAGAGACAACAGGGTTCCTGAGAAATAAATCGTCCTGTGATAGGATTTCGGAGCATAAACATTATCGATATTTTGGGCTAGATAATTCTTTGATGCAGGGGAATGTCTTGTGCAGTATGAGTTTAGCAGTATCCCTGGCCTCTACCCACTAAATTCCAGTAGCACCCTCCTTCTAGTTGAGAGAAACAAAAAATGTCTCCAGACAAGGCCAAAGGTACCCTGGAGGGAAAACTTTTCCCCTGTTGAGAACTACTGCCCTAAGAGAAGAAGTGACGTAGCAGATTCCAGGATAGTTCTGAATGCTGGAATGAAGAGCTGGTTCTGGGTGCATGGAGGTAGCTAACGTCAGCATTTATCCTGTTCCTACCACCCTGTGGGTGTATATGAAGCCTAGAAGGTAGGCATTAGACCACTAATGATTATGATGCTTTGGGTTCAAGCATTTTTGCTTTGGGAGCTCTCCCTGCCAGCTAAGCATAACATTGCAGGAACTACTTCCTCCAGGCGTTAAGAGGCAGTGGTATTGTCTTATATCAGTCATGGCATTCTGGACACAGATTCAGTGCTGTCAAAGACCTTTTGTTGAACTGTCAGAATCTTGGGGTAGTGCTGGCTGCAGAATGGGGTGGTGATCTTCACTGATTCTGAGATAAGAAGTATTCCCAGGAATTCTCCATAAATATTTTGGAAGGAGGATTTTATAAAATGGGTATACTACCCAAAGCAATCTACAAATTCAATGCAATCCCTATCAATATATCAACATCATTATTCACAGACATAAAAAAAATTCTAAAATTTGTATGGAACCGAAAAAAAGCCTGAATACCCAAAGCAATCCTACGCAAAAAGAATAAAGCTGGGTCAGAGGACAAGATGGCTGAACAGATGCAGCCAGGTGAAACAGCTACCACCAAGGGACTGAGATGACTGGTGTGCTTTTAACAGATCTTCAGAGGAAAGGTGTCAAGAGTGAATGGAGGGAAGTCACAGAAGCTTGGCTGAAGAGAGAGAAAGCTGGGAACCCTACACAGGGCTACTGTGCAATGGGACTCATGTTTCGACCACAACAGCTCTGAGGGAATGGGTGAGTTGAACTGGTAAGAAACAACCCACTGTCACTGCAGGCCTCTGGAACCCCAGCAGCAGGAGACCCCTTTACCACCACACTCGAGTTGGCAGAGAGAGCTGCTTAGAGAAGTGGTAGGGGCAGCAAACTGTCTGATGTGGAGCCCAGAGGGTGTGATGTGGGAACATCTGTAGCAGAGCACAGCCAGAGATGGCCGTCCCTCTAGGCTTGACTTGCTCCCATAAGAAACTTTAGCTCCAGAAGGACTATTGGACCTGATCTCTGCAGGGAAGTCTTGCCCATCAGATGGAACTGGTCCAACCTGGATACCCTTGGTCCTCTGGCCTCTCTCAGAGCCCCAGCCTGGCCATGCCAGTTAGCAGGGTAGCCTTGGGTGCACTGGGGGCCTGCACCATAGCTTCTGTGCTGGTGGACCATGCATGATTGGTGGAGAGCTCCAGTGATACATCTCCTATAGCCACACACCAGCCTGCCTACTCCCTCCCCATACTAGCTTCCCCTTGGGCCCATGGCAGCTCCCCATGTCACTTTGCTGGCATGTGTCTGCATGGGTGTGTTTTGCTTTCCTTGCCCCACTAGCATGGAGGAGTGCAGTTCACTCCCTCTTCCCCTGCTAACCACCATTGTAGACAGAGTCTTGGTTGGCACAGACTCATCCAGCCCCACCGCTGCCATTACTCTGCCCTTGCACTAACACTGCACAGAGTATAGCAGATCCTCCCCGACCTTGAACGACCACTCCTGCTTATGAGACACAGCAAAAGCACTCAGACCTCTGCCTGACAGCACCCCACCCCTAAGTGAACACCACTTCTAGTGTAGCCATGCACACAGTCTCCAGCAGGGACCTCCAGGGTCCCCCCTCTCCTCAGCTGTGTTGCCACTATGATTAATGCTTGCAGGGAGGCAGGCACTCTGGCACCTGCTAGCAGTCTGATGCAGCTGCTGCCCCATTGCCCCCACAGCACAGTGGATTTCAAACCTCAAGGAGTTGGAGAACAGAGTCAGGGCCCAATACAAGTACCCCAGAGTTAGAGCATACAGTCTAGGAGTTGGGACCTGAGCATTGGCTCCCTAAAACCTTATGGAAATGAAGCCAGTTGGCTAATCTACCTTATACCACAACTAAACCCTCAAGGTCATCAAATAGGATGAAAGAAAAAAAATCCAAAGGTCAGCAACCCCAAAGATTGAAGGTAGACAGGCCACAAAGATGAGAAAGAACCAGTGCAAGAACCCTGAAAAATCAAAAAGCCAGAGTGTCTTCTTTCCTCCAAGTGTCTGCATCACCTCTCTAGCAAGGGTTCTGAACTGAGCTGAGATGGCTGAAATGACAGAAATAGAATTTGGAATATGGATAAAAATGAAGATCATTGAGCTACAGGAGTATGTTGAAATACAATGCAAGGAAGCTAAAAATCATAAAACAATGCAGGAGCTGACAGACAAAATAGACAGTATAAGAAGAATGTAACCAACCTGATAGAGCTGAAAAACTCACTATAAGAATTTCATAACATAATCACAAGTATTAATAGCAGAATAGACCAAGTGAAGGAAAGAGTCTCAGAGCTTGAAGACTGGTTTTCTGGAATAAGACAGACAAGAACAGAGGATAAACAATAAAAAGGAATGAACAAAACCTCTGAGAAATATGGGATTATGTAAATAGAGCAAATCTATGATTCACTGGTGTCCCTGAAAGAGATGGGGAGAATAGAACCAACTTGGAAAACTTTCAGGATATCATCCATGAGAATGTCCCCAACCTAGCTAGAGAGGCCAACATTCAAATTCAGGAAATGCAGAGAACTGTAGCAAGATACATCACGAGAAGATCATCCCCAAGACACAGACTCATCAGATTCTCCAAGGTTGGTAAATTAAAGAAAAAATGTTAAAGGCAGCTAGAGAGAAAGGTCAGGTCACCTGGAAAGGGAAGCCCATCAGACTAACAGTAGACCTCTCAGTGGAAACCCTACAAGCCAGAAGAGATTGGGGGCCAATATTCAACATTCTTAAAGAAAAGAAACTCCAACCAAGAACTTCATATCCAGCCAAACTAAGCTTAATAAGTGGAGGAGAAATAAGATCCTTTTTCAGACAAGCAAAGGCTGAGGGAATTTGTTACCACCAGACCTGCCTTACAAGACCTCCTGAAGGAAGCACTAAATATGGAAAGGAAAGAACATTACCAGCCACTACAAAACCAGACTGAAGTACACAGACCAGTGATACTATAAAGCAACCACGTAAACAAGTCTACATAATAACCAGCTAACATCATGATGACAGGATCAAATCCACACATATCAATACTAACCTTGAATGTAAATGGGCTAAATGTCCCAATTAAAAGACACAGTGTGGTAAGCTATATAAAGAACCAAGATCCATTGATATGCTCTCTTCAAGAGACCCATCTCACATCAGTGGCACATAGAGGCTCAACAGGAAGAGATGGAGAAAAATCTACCAAGCAATTGGAAAACAGAAAAAAGTAGGGGCTGCAATTCTAATTTCAGACAAAAGAGACTTTAAACCAAAAAAGATATAAACAGAAAAGAAGGCCATTTCATAATGGTGAAGGTTTCAATTCAACAAGGAGACATAAGTATCCTAAATATATATACACCCAACACAGGAGCACCCAGATTCATAAAGCAAGCTCTTAGAGACCTACACAGAAACATAAACTCCCATACAATAATAGTGGGACACTTTAACACCCCACTGACAATATTAGACAGATTATCAAGACAAAAAATTAACAAAGATATTCAAGACCTGAACTCAGCACTGGATTAAATGGACCTAATAGATATCTCCAGAACTCTCCACCAAACCAACAGAATATACCTTATTCTCATTGCCACATGGCATGTACTCTAAAACTGATCACATAAATGAAAGTAAAACACTCCTCAGCAAATGCTAAATAACTGCAATCATAACAAACAATCTCTTGGACCACAGCACAATCAAATTAGAAATCAAGACTAAGGAATTCACTCAGAACCATACAATTACATATAAATTGAGTAACCTTCTCGTGAGTGAGTTTTGGGTAAATAATGAAATTAAGAAATCAAGAAGTTCTTCAAAACTAAGGAGAACAAAGATACAACATACCAGGGTCTCTGGGACACAGCTAAAGCAGTGTTAAGAGGAGAATTTATAGCAGTAAATGCCCACATTTAAAAGTTAGAGCTCAAGTTAACAACTTAACATCACAACTAAAAGAACAAGAGAACCAAGAGCAAACAAATCCCAAAGCTAGCAGAAGACAAGAAATAACCAAAGACAGAGCTGAACTGAAGGAGACTGAGGCACAAAAAACAATTCAAAAGATCAATGAATCCAGTAGCTGTTTTTTTGAAAAAACACAATAAAATAAATGGACTGTTAGGTAGACTAGTAAAGAAAAAAAGAGAGAAGAATCAAATAAACACAATCAGAAATGGCAAGGGGGAATTAGCACTGACCCCACTGGAATACAAACAACCATCAGAGAATATTATGAATACCTCTATGCACATAAACTAGAAAATCTAGAAGAAATGAATGAATTCCTGGACACGTACAGCCTCCCAAGACTGAGCAAGAAGAAATTGAATCTCTGAGCAGACCAATAATGAGCTCTGAAATCAGTCAGTAATGAATAACCTACCAACTAAAACAAGCCCAGGACCAGATGGATTCACAGCTGAATTCTGTCAGATATAAAGGGAAGAGCTAGTACCACTCTTGCTGAAACTGTTCCAAAAAATTGAGAAGGATCTCATCCCTAACTCATTCTGTGAGGCCATAATCACACCAATACAAAAACCTGGCAGAGAAACAACAACAACAAAAAATTTCATGCCAACATCCTCAATGAACAAACCCAGCAGCATATCAAAAAGCTTATTCACCATGATCAAGTAGGCTTTGGGATGCAAGGTTGGTTCAACATATGCAAATCAATAAATGTGATTCAACACATAAACAGAACTAAAGACAAAACCCACATGATAATTTCAATAGATGCAGAAAAGTGTTTTGATGAAATTTATCACTCCTTTATGTTAAAAACTGTCAATAAACTAGGTATTGAAGGAACATACCTCAAAATAATAAGGACATCTATGACAAACCCACAGCCAATATTATACTGAATGGGAAAAAGCTGAAAGCGCTCCCCTTGAAAACAGGCGGAAGACAAAAGTGACCTCTCTCGCCACTCCTATTCAACATAGTATTAAAAGTTCTGGCCAGGGCAATCAGGCAAGAGAAAGAAATAAAGTACATCTAAATAGGAAGAGAGGAAATCAAACTATTTCTATTTGCAGACAACATAATCCTGTATCTAGTAAACCCCATAGTTTTGGCCCCAAAGCTCCTTCAGCTAATAAATAACTTCAGTAAAGTTTCAGAATACAAAATCAATGTGCAAAAATTACTAACATTCCTATACACCAACAACAGTCAAGCTGACAATCCCATTCACAATTACCACTAAAAGAACAAAATACTGAGGAATGTAGCTAACCAGAGAGGTGAAAGGTCTCTACAAGAAGAACTACAAAACACTGCTCAAAGAAATCAGAGATGACACAAACAAATGAAAAACATTCCAGGCTCATGGATAAGAAGACTCGATATCATAAAAATGGCCATACCACCCAAAGCAATTTATAGATTCAATGTCATTCTTATGAAACTACCATTGAGATTCTTCACAGAACTAGAAAAAGCTATTTTAAAATTCATATGGAACCAAAGCAGAGCCCAAATAGGCAAGGCATGCTTAAACAAAAAGAAAAAAAGCTGGAGGCATCATGTTACCCAACTTGAATCTATACTACAGGGCTACAGTGACCAAAACAACATGGTATTGGTACAAAAACAGACACATAGAACAATGGAACATAATAGAGAACCCAGAAGTAAGGCCACACACCTCCAACTATCTGATCTTTGACAAACCTGACAAAAACAAGCAATGGGGAAAGGATTTGCTATTTAATAAATGGTGCTGGGATAACTGGCTAGCAATATGCAAAAGAGTGAAACCGAACCCCTTCCTTACACCATATATAAAAATTAACTCAAGATGGATTAAAGACTTAAAGCCCAAAACTACAAAAACTCTGGAAGACAACCTAGGCAATACCATTCAGGACATAGGCACAGGCAAAGATTTCACGATGTAGATGCCAAAAACAATTTCAAGAAAAGCAAAAATTGACAAATGGGATCTAATGAAACTACAGAACTTCTGTATAGCAAATGAAAGTATCAGCAAAGTAAACCAACAACGTTTACTTTGGGAGAAAATTTTTGTGAACTATGCATCCCACAAAGGTCTAATATCCAGTATCTATAAGGAATTTAAAGTTATAAGAAGCCAAACAACTCCGTTAAAAACTGTGCCAAGGACATTAACAGACACTTTTCAAAAGAAGACATACATATGGCCAGCAATCACATGAAGAAAAACTCAACATCATTGCTCACTAGAGAAATGCAAATCAAACCACAATGAGATGCCATCCCACACCAGTCAGAATGGCTATTGGAAAAAGTCAAAAAATGACAGATGCTAGAGAGGTTGTGGAGAAAATGGAACGCTTATCTGGTGTTGGTGGGAGTGTAAATTAGTTCAACCATTTGGAAGACTGTGTGGCAATTCCTAAAAGACCTAAAAACAGAAGTACCGTTTGACACAGCAATCCCATGACTGGATTTATACCCAGCGGAATATAAATTGCTCCATTGTAAGGACATATCCATGTGTATGTTCATTGCAGCACTGTTCACAATAGCAAAGACATGAAGTCAACCTAAATGACCATCAATGATAGACTAGAAATGTGGTACATATACACCATAGAATACTATGCAGCCATACAAAGGAATGAGATCATCCCCTTTGCAGGGACATGGATGGAAATGGAGGCCATTATCCTTAGCAAGCTAATGCAGGAACAGAAAACAAAATACCGTATGTTCTTACAATTATGGGTTAAATGATGAGAACACATGGACACATAGAGGAGAACAACAGACGCTGGAGCCTATCAGGGATAGTGGGGGGTGGGGAGGAGGGAGAGAACATGAAAATAACCAATGGATACTAGGCTTAATACCTGGATGATGAAACAATTTGTACAACAAACCCCCATGACACAAGTTTACCTATATAACAAACCTGCCCATGTACCCCTGAACACAAAAATTAAAAAATTAAGCTGGGGGTATCACATTACATTGACTTCAAAATATATTACAAGGCTGTAGTAACCAAAGCAGCACAACATTGGTATAAAAATGGACACACAGACCAATGGAACAGAATAGAGAACGCAGAAATAAATTCACCCAGAAATAAAGCCAAGTGATTTTTGACTAAATTGTCAAGAACATACACTGGGAAAAGGAAACCCGCTTCAATAAATGATGCTGGGAAAACTGGATATCCATATGCAAAAGAATAAAACTAAGCTCCTATCTCTCATCATATAAAAATGAACTCATATAAATTAATGACTAAGACTTCAAAAGCACAGGCAACAAAAATTCACAAATGGGACTATATTAAACTAAAAACTTCTGCAGAGCAAAGGAAACAATCAAGAGTGAAGAGACAACCTGTTTAATGGGAAAAATATTGCAGACTATTCACTGACAAGGTACTAATACTGAAAATATACAAGGAAGTCAACTCAGCAGTAAAATACCAAATAATCCCATTAAAAAGTGAGCAAAGGACATGAGTAGACATTTCTCAAAAGAATGTATACAAATGGCTTGCCTCCCTATAATCCCAGC
>NW_012114866.1:2617872-2702523 GCF_000951035.1 Colobus angolensis palliatus | reverse complement strand
GTGTGTGTGGAGGGGCTAAGGGGTGGGGGTAAGAGAATAAAGAGAGGTTAGTTAATAAGTACAAACATACAGTTAAATAGAAGGAATAAGTCCTAATATCCAATAGCAGAGTAGGGTAACTATAGTATTTTCAAAACAGCTAGAAGAGAGAACTTGAGATGTTTCCAACACATAGAAATTGTAAATAATACGGTGATGTATACCCTAAATATCTTGACTTGATTTTTAACATTCTATGCATTTAACAATGGGTCACATGCACCTCACAAAAATGTACAAACATTTTTATTACTAAAAAAATTCAAAAAAACTGCAATATGCAAATCTTTTTAAAAAAGTGGTTGCCTTTGTGTCACCACGCCAGAAGCAGAACTTGCCCACCATTAGGAATTTCTAATAAAGTTAATGAGTCTATGATGCAGCTCACAGATTATTAAAGCCTAAGATGCTAACATTTCCTCCATGCTTTTAAATTTACACAGCCTTCTTATCCACTTGGTGTCATTTAGTCTTCACCAAAATTCTGCAAATTGGCATCAGTATTGTTATCAGTCTCTTTATTATAGATAAACCAACCACCCAGAGCACCATCATCTGGACTAGAACCAGGTTCCTGGGTTCCAATGCAAACCATGATGCTTCCTTTTAAGAAAATTCTTTATCATCTTCTGCCCCATTAGAGGGATAGTTTTATTCATTCATCTGAGGTTGAACAATAGAAACATAGACTCATGTTTTTGCTAGCTCTTTTTCCAACTAATGGACAGAGAAAAGTAAGACAATGTATGCACATGTTTGTACATTAGTATATTTTCGGTGTTCAGTTCTTTACGTGTATGTTCAGGACATTGAACAAATGAACTAATAAATAAATATTATAAATATATGTGCTGAGCTGCTACTGGTCCATCCTAGTAGTGTTTTGTGGCCATAGTGCAGGGCAACCAACTCTCCTGGTTTGCCCGAGACAGATGGCTTTTCACGGACTCGGGACTGTCAGTACTTGCCCTGGTATTAGTTGGTTGTCTGACCATAATGATCCTTTTCATGTGGCTGCCTAACTTTCCTTTTAGTTTGTAGTCTAGTTGGTAACTGATATTAGCGTTGAAATATCCAATGCCAATAACAGGAGAAAGTGATGTGTTTCAGAAAAAGGTAGTTGTAATTACTGGATTGGAGATGGGGCAGGAGGGGCAAGCAGGGCAGCCAGCTAGCCTAGGATGCCTGGGTTAACTTCTGAACCCTTGTTTTTTCCTCTACTCTAAGCCTGGCTAATCTTACTTATCTTTTTATCCTGGATTAAATGTTTCTTTCCCTGATAAACCTTCCCTGAACTCCTTAAGACTAGATTAGGCTCTCTGTTTGGTGTTCCTCTACTTTGCCTTTCAGACACCCTTCATATTTGTATTTATTGATTTGATGTCTATTCTTTGGGCTGTACACTCCAAAAAGTAAAGGTTGGAATTGTCTTATTCACTGCCATAGCTCTGATGGAAGCATAGTGCCTGGTATATAGTAGATAATAAGTAAAAACCTATTGAATAGATTTTTTTTAACTGACCCCCACTTCTGTAAAAGGGTAGTGTTACAACAGGAGACTTGTCCAGAGAACAAGTGTTTTAGCTGGACATATGAGACGTGCTTTTAGCACAGGTAGCTAGAAGCTCAGATATGGAAAAGACTAGATGCACAAAGTGGGTAGTCCTTTCAATTAACTAAACAAAATGAAGAAGCTAAGTTGTACTAAAACTTGGAAATTGACAAATATTTGTTTTGCATTATCCCTCCATACTTTCATGTATTAATTCAACCAGCATGTGTTGAAGTCTTTCTCCATGCCAAACCATGGTCAAGAGATTGGAGACACAAAGATAAACATATGGTCTCTGTCCTTGAGAACTCTATTCCTAGATATTAATTAACATATGTTAAGTTTTATGCTAGAGCTGGTGCTCTAACATGAGCACCAGCTGTCTGTCATTAAAAGACAGGCTCAGAGTTTAGAGATACACTAACTAATACTTTCTCAGCAGAGTCATAAGAGTTATAAAAATTGCATGTACAAGGTGTGCAAGATAAGAGTCCTTAAGCTCAACTGTGGGTATGATCAGGGAAGGCTTCCAAGAAGAGAGATGTTGAAAGTTAAAGAGGAGCTTGCCAATTAAAGAAGGAAACGAAATGTGGCATGAGAGAGCACAGTCCATCTGGAAATGTGGATGCTTGCTGAGGTGTGCCTGTAAGGAGATCCCTAGGAGCTGAGCCTGAGGAGTAGCTCGGGCCCATGGACAATTCTGATGAGGGTGCATGGGCCCATTCAGCTGGCGTGAAAGGCAAGCAATGAAAGTACTGGGAGAAAAGGTTGAAAAGATGGGTCAGGGCTAGGCCATGGTGGCCATAAATGCTGGGCTAAGGAGTTTGGACTTTATTCCATCGGAAATGAGGCTGTCTATGGAGGAATTTTGGCAGAGACAGGACACAATCACTCTCTGACTCAGAATTTATTTCTGCCTACCTTGACTTCCTTCCTCCCACACCCACAACCAAACTTTCCACAGCCAATATTAATAACATTCTGCTCAGAGTCAGAGTTATTCTTGTCCCTTTACATTTCCCTTCCTGTCTCTTGCACGTTCTACTCCTCCCGTCACCCGTGGCATATAGTATACTATATCAGGTGCCAAAGCTCCTAATAAGTTTTGGCAGAAGCAAATACTTGATAATGATTTTCTGGGAGGAAAAAAATCACTTCTTCTGTCAAAGTCTAAGGGGTCTATATTGAGATTAGCATATAGATGACCTTGCTGTCTGCTCTTGGTTCAGCTTTGGTGAGAACACAGAGCTTTTAAGTTCTCATTACATTTTTAGTCTCTCAGGTCCCCCAGAGCAGTGTTCCTGAAAGAAGAGTAGGGACAATCTCTGGAAATAAAAAGGTGCAGCCATTTCTCTGATCCTGAGAAACCTGCAGACTCATTTACCTGGAAGAAGGGAATCAGCTCGTGCAGGCTCTGCAGGGAGCACCAGGAAGCATGCATGGCTCTTCTCCTGGTGGGCCCATGCCTCAGTTTCCCCTTTGGAAAAACCTCTTCAAAATCTGATGGTCTTGTAGTGACTTAGCTTAGCTGGTAAGGTGAATTTTTCATTCACTCAAAATATAATATTGTGCACCTTCAATTGTGGTCAATTTTGAGGATACAAAAAATGAAAAGTAACATCTCTGCTCCCCAGTGTCAGACAGAAAATGGTGATAGTATCTCAGAATGGAGCAGGAGCCTCATTCTCTTGCATGCAAGGTAATTGGGCCAAAATTGATTTTCATATGGCTTGTCTTTACATAGGAAAAACCTACTTTAAGCTTAGTAGGCTGGCCTATTTACCTATGCTGTTCTTTTTTTTCCTGGGATACTCTTTCCCAGTGATTTACCCATCAAGACCCATGCATTTTTCAAGTCTCAGCCCAAATGCTACCACCCTTCTGTAGCTTCCCTACCTATCCAATGCAGGCCTGATGGCTCCTTCATCTATATGCTCATGGCATGGAGTCCTTCATTTCAGTGCTTTCTCCCTAGGTTACAGTAATAGCAACATGTGTGTAATAGCATGTGGACTTGAGCATGTGAACAAGGGGAGTCACATCCTCTCTATCTGGAGAATGGAAGTGGGGGCAGGATGGACCCCCTGGAGAAGCCTCTCTGCCTCTTCATGCCACCTGGCACCTGTGTCCTCTTCCCTAACCACTTAGGGCCAAGTGCAATTGTTGGTTTCCCCACCTGAAGGACTGATCGGGTGGTTTGAACTAAAGATACATTGTAAACAATTCTCAATAAGGGCAATGATGGAAAGCCTGGGATGTATTAGAATCATCTGAGGGGCTCGGGAGACTGTCCCACTCTCTGCTGCCAAGACTGCCACAGTGGAAGGAACTGAGCCTTGTGTAACGGAATAGCAGCCATGTGGCTATTACTCTTGAGGACAGGGAGTATGCTTTTCTTCTTTGAGTCTTCAGCTCTTAGCATGCGGCCTGGAACATGGCAAGGGTTCATTAAATTCATGACTGAATGAGAACAAATGTAAAGGGCTAGGCTCATTAGCTTGGGCAGATGTATACCTCACATTCTGTCAGTGGTCAGGTCCACAGACCTGGCAGGCAGGGAAGGGAGATGGACAGACACGTTTAAATAATCGTGTTGAGTGTCGGGGAAAGGGTCCAGAAAGGTAGATGCTTACTAGATCCAAGTGCCAAGAATCCAAGAGAGCTTTGAGTCACCGCTTACTCTGATGGAGACTCTAAAGAGGGATGTTTAAGGTAGAACAGTGACACCTAGTGGTGGAAGAAGGACCTGTTAGATCTTCTCCCATCAAGCTCCCCATCCCGCTTATCTCTGTCCTCCTGTCCCTTGGCAGGTTGGAACCTAGGTGATACCAGTGGGCGCCTACAGCAGGAAGTGTGCTGTCTCAGGCTCCCACAGGATGCCATGGTTTGCTGGTCTCCAGGGTGGATGGATGAGTGGATGGTTTGACCACGAAAACACAAACATTGTGCCTATAACTAATGGCACTATATTGTACATTTAAAGTTTTGTTAAAATGATAGATCTCATATTAAATGTTTTTCTACAATTACTACACACACACACACACCAAAAAACAAAACCAACCAATCACATAAAAAAACTCAACAAACCCAGTCTGATTCTGTTATGGGGCCAGACTAGATGATTGTAGAGGTCCCCTGGTCAACCCTTTTGGAGCCTAGAGAGGGAAAAGGACCAGTCCAAAGACACATAACAAATTAGTTACAGAGCCACGGCCAGAAGCCAGGTTTTCTGCTGCTCAGAAAGAAGCCCTCTCTATCAGCCTTCCTCTACTGACATTGACAAGGTGGAATTATGCCACAGTGAATAGAAAGGTACTGAGAGAGGGGCAAATTAATGGGAGGGGAAGCTTGAGGATGTAAACAAAGGGAGTCACATCCTCTCTACCTGGAGAATGGAAGTAGGGGCAGGAGGGAGCCCCCTGGAGAAGGCTTTCCACCTCTTCATGCCAACCTGGCACCTGCGTCCTCCTCCCTGAGCACTCAGGGCCAAATGTAATTGTTGGTTTCCATGCCTGAAGGACTGATCTGATGGTTCACACTACCAACATGTTGCAAATGACTCTCAGTAAGGGCAATGATGGAAATCCTGGGATATACTAGAATCATCTGAGGGGCTCAGGAGACTGTCCCACTCTCTGCTGCCAAGACTGCCACAATGGAAGAAAATGGGCCTTGTGTAACTCAGAGGAGCCTGGGGGAGGTGCCGGAGGCATTCACCATGGGGCTTTTGCTAGGAGAGCCTGTTTTCTGTCGTGTTATGCTGCCCATTGGAGTTTTCCCAGCAGAGTTGTCTCCAGTGGCGTCCTGGCTGCCTGGCACAGAGATCCAGTCTCTCTTGGAAAGTCTGGACAACTCTCCTCTCTCACTCCAGTTTTCCATATATATATATTTTTCCTCTCAGCCTCCATGCTTTGTCTGCCTGACTTTTCAATTGACTTCTCCCTGAGACACAAATTCCCCAGCTCCTCCTTCCCCATAGGCTGTACCAGGTTCCACCATAGCTTGGACAGGCAGGAAGCAGTTATCTCTCCCTTGGAGCAAAATTTCTCAAACACAGAATGGAAACAGAGCTTGCTATCAACTTGCTGAAAGTGCTTGTTGCTGGATAAAAAATGTGATATCAAGATGCTCCAGAGATATGCCCTTGCTGTTGCTCTAGAGTCCTTCTCTTCAGGTGACATTTGGTTATTCATTTTGGCAATTAAAAAATTCTTAACTTTATTTAGTGACTTTTTACATGTCTCTGAAAGTGTAGGTATTTCAAAGACAAATGAAGCCATGTGGAAAATGACTAAATGCAAAATGACTTGTTAGTCATTGTAATTAGCAAATAGATCTATTTTTGGCTAATTTGTATAGCATTAATTATGAGTACTTAGGGGACGTTTACTGGGTCTTGTGGGCTGCAGGCCTTGGATTGTGCTAAGCACTTCATGTGCATTTTATGGTTTAATCCTCATAACAACACTCCAAGGTAGACAATTTTATTATTTCAATTTGCAGTTGTAAAAACAAGCTTAGTGACTTGCCCAGAATCACATAGCCAGCTGTCAGGTCCTTGATGGCAGTGACCTTGCCTTATCTCATGTTGTCCTCCATTTGCCTGCTACAGGATCCTAGAAATAATAGGGCCAAAGAGATGCTGGTGAATGATGACGGTGAAGATGGTGATAACAGATGATGACTTCCCACTAAGATGCAAGGTCTCTCCCACTCCACCATTTACTTCCTTACACTGTTCCCAGATGTAATCTGGACAAAGACCCTCCCATTATAGACTGTGGAAAATGTCTCACCTTCCCTCCAAGCTTGGGAAAGGTGAGAATGCCTTGATTCTATTGTTGCTTCTGTTTTCATCTGCAAAATGGGGACACAAGTATGACTTTAGGGTAGATGAGACATAAATGTACATCATAGATGTAAAAACACTTTTTAAGTTGTTAATAATTAAACAAGAGAGATGTTATTTCTATGAATAGTCTGCTATTCAGTATTAATAATAATGTACACACCAAGCTGAAAGGTGGGCTACCTTCTCCTTACTCTGTACATAAAGCAAAACTTCATGCTTGCATCTTGGTATTTCAAAGGTGGAAAGAGACAATGGGAGCTACTCATTCCTCCTCTTAGGAAAAAGGGCTTAACTTTCAAGTCTATTTTCTTGCTGTGGATGGAGAAAAAGAACCTGATTTTGAATGCCAGAGCTGAATACTGTAATTTTGGTATTGCACTAACCCCAATCACCCATCACCCCACAGATAAATGTCTTGGGCTGAAGATTCTCATTATACATTAAATTGGTGTTAATTCAAATTTAGTGCTTGGCTGGGGGCCTGTCCACAAGCTTTTTGTTACTAGCTTATAAAAAGATACATTTAGCAATTAATGGTAAACATTTAGAAATATTTCACAGCAACTTTACAGAGTTATTTTTATATCTGTTGAATTGAATAAAAAATAGTGGCTTCCATTTTGTTTGTCCTTTTAATATTTAACAATACATTTTTATTGCATTTTCCAAAAGTATAAGTCTGTGGTCGATTGAACATTTTTAAAAAATGTTATTCCCTACAGATTGTTTGTGAAGTCCTGCTTTATACCTGGAAAGGAGGGAGTGGATGATTTTTAGCCTTTTATGCTAAGGATCCTTGCTAGCCCTATGAAAATGTGTTCATCTCCCTCTTAGGGACTACACCATGTGGTATAATGAAGGACCTGACCATGACCAGACACAGAAGGACTCATTCCTCCAGGGAATTAGGTGAGAACTCACTTTCTGTTGGTAAGCTCAAGAAAGCCACTAAAGTGATTAGTTTCCCAACAACATCAGAATTTGCTCTTTGGTGACTCCTGGCTCTCACTGGATACAGAAGTAACTGGCAACATTTTAAATATGTGGTTCACCACGCACATCTTTACCATAAAATAAGAAAATGGGCTCAGAGGGATGAAGTAACTTGTTCTAGGCACATAACTAGTACAGCTTAGAATCCAGATTTAAACCCAGGTCTGTTTTCTCCAAGAGCTCATGATCCTCCCAGTTTATCACAGTTTGTTTGGAAGGATGAGACACACAGTCTCTGCAAAAAGTGTTGAGGAGTCTGGAGAAGGCAAAAAGAGAAAGTCAGTCGGGCATACTCAGGACGTGGAGAAGTGAGGGGAAACTGACAGAGCGGGACAGAGGAGTCAGGCATTCCTATGGGTTGAAGTGAATCCCCCACCCCAATTCATATGTTGAAGCCCTAACCTTCATTACCTCAGAATGTGAGCTTAGGGGAGATAGGGTCTTTTCATAGGTAATCAAGTTAAAATGAGATCATTAGAATGGGCCCTAATCCCTTTGGTATTATTCACAATAGCAAAGACTTGGAATCAACCCAGATGTCCATCTGTGACAGACTGGATTAAGAAAATGTGGCACATATACACCATGGAATACTATGCAGCCATAAAAAAGGATGAGTTTGCGTCCTTTGTAGGGACATGGATGCAGCTGGAAACCATCATTCTTAGCAAACTATCACAAGAACAGAAAACCAAACACCGCATGTTCTCACCCATAGGTGGGAACTGTGAACAATGAGATCACTTGGACTCGGGAAGGGGAACATCACACACCGGGGCCTATCATAGGGAGGGGGTAGGGGGGAGGGATGGCATTGGGAGTTATACCTGATATAAATGATGAATTGATGGGTGCCGACGAGTTGATGGGTGCAGCACACCAACATGGCACAAGTATACATATGTAACAAACCTGCACGTTATGCACATGTACACTAGAACTTATGGTATAATAATAAAAAAATAAAAAAATAAAAATAAATAAAAAAATAAAAAAGAATGGGCCCTAATCCAATATGATGACCTCCTTCTAGAAAGGGGAAATTTGGTGACAGACCTGTATAGAGGGAAGATCATGTGACGAGACATAGGGAGAAGATGACCATTTACAGCCAAGGAGGGAGGCCTTAACAGATCCTTTCCTCACAACCCTCAGAAGGAACCAAGCCTGCTGGCACTTTGATTTGGACTTCCAGCCTCCAGGACTGTGAGATAAGAAGTTTCTGTTGTTCAGGACACCCAGGGTGTGGTACTTTGTTATAGTAGTCCTAGCAAACACATGCAGACATCCTGGACTGAAAGGAGCTGTGATGGAGACTTTGCTTTTAGAAAGGGATAGCATCATTAAAGATTCCAGAGATGGCTGGTTTCCCCCAGTAGGAGGGGGAGGACCTCATGCCACCTCCATCACTGATAGTGCCTTATGCTGTTAACATGTACTTACCAGCCTGTCAGGGCAGAGGAAATGAGGATGTTCTCTGCAAACCTGTCAACTTTCTCATCCATTTCCACTCTCATTGTCCTGCCTCTCCATGAATATCTGGCAACGAGTCATTCTTTCAGGACTGAACTCTATAGCCCTGTTACAGAGAGATTTTCACCAGCTCCAACCCTACTAGCCTTAAATGTATAGTAAGCATTGCACTGGATGATGCACATTTTTGAAATAACTAGCCCAGGCCCTCATTCACTTCCTTCAGGGAGCAAGCAGACATTCTACGTCTACCACCTCACAATTCCTCTGAGTTCTGCTGAAAAGACAGGCTACTGAGAATGAGCAGGCCACCTGAGAAGGGAGCCATCTGTGTTCTATGGAGGAACAGGGCTCTACTGGCCATGGTTAGGCTATGGGAATAGGAAGCCAAGGAAGATTCAAATGCTCTGCTTCACAAAGGAATATTTTCATAAATGCCACAGACATTCTTGTGGGAGGGTCCCTCTGACTATATATAGAGGCTCTCTGAGCCTTTTCTGGAGGCTTCCTGAGTGCTTCCTTACTCACCTTTTGAAACAACCAACTTACACTTTGGGGGCAGAAGGATTTCTTTGGAGGAATATTTCACATTTTTTTGCAGCGATGGAAGTGGGCATTGTCAGATGGTCTGCAAAGATGGTGAAGGTTGGTTGCCTCGATTTTGTCTATGAATGGTTGTCTCATGGATCATTGTCATGGATTGTTGTTTCTGTGGGCTGGCTGCGTTACAATCACCCTGCAGTTTAAACAGTAAACATTCTTGGATTCCTGCTCCCTGAGATCCTTATTCAGGAGTTTAGGCACATATCTAGGAATTTGTATTTTAAAAATATCTCTGGTGATTGTAATGTGCAGATAGATTTGGGAACCTCAGTTCCCCATTTCTACATTGCTATTATGTGCACACACACACACACACACACACACACACACACACCTTTAACAAGTATTCATTGGGCACTTTCCCTGTTCTAGAAAGTGGGCAAAGACTTAGGCATATAGAGACCAAAGGCACAATTTTCTGTCCTCAGATAGTCAGTCTAGTGGGAAAGACAGACTGGGATCAGATGTTGACCATAGAACATCATAAATGTTTGAGTAGAATTAGGCCTAGGATGTCTAAGAACATTGAATCTGCTTTTGGGGGTGCATGTGGGAATGGAGTTATGGCATTGGTTTTCAGCTGGGGGTGATTTTGCTCCAAGGAGATATTTGTTAAAGTCTGGAGACATTTTTGGTTGTCAAAAGTTGGGAGGGGTGCTTCTAGAATCTAGTGGGTAGAGGCCAGTGAGGGATGCTGCTAAATATCCTATATGCACAGAAAAGCACCCCACAACAAAGAATTATCTGGCCCGAAATGTCAATAGTGATGAGATTGAGAAGCCTGGGGATAGGAAAGGCTTCCTAGGGGTTGAGACTGACCAGACACCCAAAGTGGAGAGTTGGTAATGGGAAGCTTACTCTAATGCAGAGAAAACAGCAGAGACCTTGAGCAGTCACACCTTGGGAGCTGTGTGATGATATACAAGTTGGCACAGGTGGTGAGGGAAGAGGCCAGAGAGGTTGAATGGGATTTGGGTTCCCTGCATTAGAGAGTGGATTTCTTCCTTAAGGCTAGAGGAAGCCACTGAAGCTGAAGTAGTCAACTGCAAAAGTAAACTGGCATTTTAGCAATATTACTCCGATAAAAGGTTGAGGGATGCCTGAGATGGAAGGGCTGGGCTGGGGGCACTCAGGTCTCTGAACAAAGAGATAAAGACAAACCTTTTCAAACCCAGATTGAGTCTAAGAGCCAAGGAAATGTGCCAGATAGGAAAGTTGCAGAAAATGGAGGGGCCTGTGGGAAACCCAGAGAGGTTAAGTGACTTGAGTGAGGATGCATGGTAATTTTTGGCAGGCCTGGAAATTTTGGCAGATGATCTTAAAGATAAACATACACTGTAACAATAGCTTTATGTTATGGGGCTGCAGAAACAACTGCTGACATTGCCAAACATTACCTGTAGTTGAGTTTCCTTGCTGATAGTAAGCACTGGGCTGTTACCATTCCTGGGATGAATGTAATTTTATTGCCCAAAATAGTTCTATAAAGGTGGTATTATCTTCAACATTCACAAATTTGAAAACTGAGATACAATGAGGTTAATCTCATAGATAATATGTCATTTAGCTATTGCTGCAGGAGCAAATACCCAATCCCTAAATCAGTGACTTGGTACTGCTCATGAGTTTATAGGTAGCTGAATGGCTTTGCTGATCTCTGCTGGGATCTCTTATAAGGCTGGAGACTTGGCAGAGATAGTGCGGCTCTGTCCACATGGTCTTTTCAGGCTAACTTGAACATGTTCTCACAGCAATGGCAGAGAAGCAATGGAGGAAACACAAACATGAACACTTTTTCAAGTCTCTGCTTCAAGCTTGCTACTGCCTGATTGGTCAATGCAAATCATGTTGCTGAGGCCAGGGTCAGAGTGGGAGGGGACTAAGGGTTATAGGGGAAAAGGCACAGATACAGGAGGCTATTAATAAGGGCCACGAAGTCACTCTTCTCCTCAGCAAATAGTGGCAGAGCCAGAATTTGAGCTGAATTCTTCAGATTCCAAAGTATATAATTTTTCTACCAGACTCTCCTGCTTTGATAATAAGAATGTAATAAAAAAATACATTAGTTCATTAGTTAGGATTTTGTATCAATAAAGACATGTTCATATGTACCTTTTTTTTTCTTTTTTTCTTTTTTTGAGACAGACTGTCACTCTGTTACCCAGGCTGAAATGCAGTGGTGCCATCTTGGCTCACTGAAACTTCTGCCTCCCAGCTTCAAACAATTCTCATGTTTCAGCCTCCTGGATAGCTGGGATTACAGATGCATGCCACAATACTCGGCTAATTGTTGTATTTTTAGTGGAGATGGGGTTTTGCCATGTTGACCAGGCTGGTCTTGAACTCCTGGCCTCAAGTGATCCACCTGCTTCAGCCTCCCAAAGTGTTGAGATTACAGGTGTGAGCCACTGCACCCAACCTGTATATATTGTCTTAACCAAGGCTGAGAGCAACCCTGTGATACTGGCAGGACATCTTTGTTAAAAGAAAAAAAGCAAAAACAAATAAATATTCAGATTCATAAAGGGCTAATTTCCTTAGTAAGCAAAGAGTGCTTAGGCACAAATAAGAAAAAGACAATAGGATAGTGGGCAAAGGCCACACACAGGTAATCCATTAAAAAAGAAATGTAAATGGACAAACATGAGAAGATGCATAATGTCGTTCCAAATAAAAGGAATGCAAAATATAAAAATGATGTATCATTCTATCCTATTGGATTGATGAAGACTTTTAGGTTTCATGATACCCAGTGTTATTTAGGGACAGGAGTATGGGCCAGAAATAGGAAGCCTTCTATGCTGATGGTGGGAGAATGAATTGGTGTGATATATTTGGAGGGTAATTTTGGCAATAGTGATAAAAATATGCATGTGAAATTTGACTTAACTATTTTTATTTTTAGGAATTTACCCTAAATATAGACCTAAAAAGGTCTGCAAAGATATCCACAGGGATAATCATTGCAGTCTTCTTTGTGATAGCCAAACAATGCAAACACTCTAAGCCAATTCAGAGAATGGGTTATATAGATTTTCTTTTAACTTTGTCCAAACTAGGTGTCAAGGAGAATAAAGTAGATCTTTATGTCCTGACGTGGAAGGATCTCTAAGACATATTGTGAGACAGAGGGAAAAAAATGGCATGTGTGTGAACAAGACATACAATTTTCATTTGTTTAAAATAGAGATATTATATACATGCTTGTGTCAACATAGAAAATATCTCAAAGGACATATATGAAGCAGTTAATAATAGCTAATTCCGAAGAATAATCAGAGGGGTGGAGGAAGAAAAGGACAACTCTATGTTTAACTTCATTCTCTTCCTCACTATCTGAATTCTTTCCCCATGAAAATGTACTACTTTTCTCTAAGAAAACAGAATAGAACAGAGCAGAAAACAGATTGTGAAGAGGTTATTGTACTTGAGTATCATTTTTTGCTGGCATATCTTGCTTTTATGGTTGGTCAGTTTGCTCAATTAGCAATCTTTTTTTATGGCCCTCATCTCCATCTATTAAGAAGGCTTTATTCTTGCTCAGTGTTAACACTTAAGAATGCCTAGGAATTGTTTCCAAGGAAACCCATCTATAGCCAGATGTTAATGGCATAAGCTCCTATGGCTACAGATAGGGTCTTGTTTCTTAGCAACTCACTCAAATGTTCTCATTTTAATTAAAATCATACATTTCCTTAAAATGGAAAAAATTCCTTTCCTATTCATAGCAAGGATATGGAAGGTCATTTGTCCTTGTTCATGAAATTTGCCTCTGAAAAAAGGCTTTTGTGAATGTGAAGTGAAATTTAAAAACATCTCCTTACCTAAGGGTGCCCTCTTTGTCAAGTGCATAAATCAGTTACTGCTTTCTCTTTTTAAATAAAAATAAATTTATTTAGTTTTAGAGACAGGGTCTCTATGTTGTCCAGGCTGAACACAAACTTCTGGACTTCAAGTGATCCTTCTGCCTCAACCTCCTGAGTAGCTGGGGTTACAGTTACCCAACCCCACACTTGGCTCTCTATCTCTGCTTTCTACTCAACTTAACTTCAATCACCCCAATCTGGCATCACCCCAATCTTTGCCATCCTCAGGTATAGTGTGTGACAGGTGAACACCATTTCCTCATCTAGCTAGCCCTTAGGTTTCTTATCAAGACTGACTTAAGTAGGCACAGCAGATTCATAATGCCAGTACCACTTTTCTGGTGACCTGTACTTAAGGCAGACAGTATTGGCCTCTTTCCCACCAAGTATTCACAGGGCCCCAGGGTCCCATTCACTGCTTTGCTTTGGGCAGCCACGGTGCTGGAGCTGCCCTGTGAGAGGAAGACTGTCATCCTGCCCTAGGTGAAAAGATGTGAAAACATATACACCATGATAAGTATAAAAAGTTAAACAATTGCCAACATTGTGTATTTCCTGAAATGATCCACTGAGAAGGACAGACATAATTTCTCTGGTATTTGTGAAAAAGAAAAGTATGTTCTAAATACAATAATGAGGAAACATCAGGCAAACATGAACTGAGGAACAGTCTACAAAATAACTTTAAAGTGGTCAAGGTTATGCATGACAGTAAACACTGAAGAACTGAGCATAGTTAGAGATTGAAGAAAATACCGTATCATATCTCTATGACTTTTCTTTCTTCATGGAAATATTCCTGGATGGCAACATTTTTGTTATCAGTTATTGGAGCCCTCCACAAATTTATTTCTTGGATTCTGGAGATTGTGAGATATGGACCTTGGGGATGCTGGGGATAGAGGGTAGGGAGAGAGACCTGAGGACAGGACTGTCACCCTAAGAAATGCCTATATGGGACACCTTGGGATCTCTGGACAGACAGAGGGTCCTGTGAAGACTTTGTCACTGTGACAGAGGGAGCCAGGAGCCCTTCCATTGGATGGAAAGGTAGGCTGTGACTCAACCTCACCCACTGAGTCCTAAGTGCCAGTTTCCCTGGGTGACTTGAGCCAGTTGCTGCCAAGTCATGCTGCTAGTGTTCACTGGGTGCCTTTCAAGTGGCAGCTGCTGTCCTAAGTGCTGGGGCTGCAGCTGTGAGCTGGACTAATGGTCCGGTTCTTGGGAACTTCAAGTCTAATGGCGAGGTCAGCATGTAGACAAAAGGTAGAACATTAGGGAGGTTGTAGGCACTATGGGCATGCACACCAGTAGCTTCCGTCCTAATTTGGTGGGAGTCAAGGAAGGAATTCTGAAGGAAGTAGCAATGTCTACACTGAGATGTAAACATCGGATAAGGGTTCACCAAGTAATAGGAAGGAGGAGCTTCCTTGTCTGCAAAACAATGGGTTGGAGTGACAATGATGAAGCTGCCTTAGCTCTCAGTCTTTGTTGTGTATTACACCACTCAACTCAGGGACACATTGTGAGCAGACAGACTAGTGACAAAGACTCTCTCTTTGTCCAAACTCTAGCCAGGCTCCTGTGAGCTCTCTTCTCCACTAGGCCTCAATCTTGTTCTATATAGACTTGAACAAACACTAACATCATTTCTAACAGCTCAAAGTGCCTGCGGAAGAAAACTCAAGGCTGCCAAAAAAAAAAAAATGCACTGTTTGTTTTAGCCAACACCTAAGGATAGGGCCTCTGTCTTCCAGTTTCTGTGGGAGGATGGAATCCTAACTTTGATAATTGCCAGCTAGCAGACACGGCTGGCCTGATCACACATAAATAAAACAGATCCAGTAAATAGGGTAGGTGCAAATGCTCCCCAAAGGAGTCATGAGGAAAAACAAGTATTGGCCTGGAAAAAAGGGAGAGGCAGAGAGAAGAGAAAGAAAGCAGTACACAAAACCCCAGACCAAGAGAAAGATGGTGCATTGTGGAATCTGTAAGTACAGTAGAAGCTCTTCCACAGACCTTTGCTTAACTAACTGGTTGTCCTTTGTGTTCTTCAACCAGTGCTCTTTATTCCCTGTAGAAACACACTGACCGACTTCTCCTTCATTGTAAGTTTTCACTTCCCTAACTCCACTCACCTCCTGCTCACCTCACTCCCCATTCTCTCATTCTCGCTTTAAAATGATCAATCAGCTCTTTATAAATTGAAGCTGAGTGCAGTTCCAGCTAGACTCTTTTCTCTGTTGCAATAGTTATTACTACGTTAAATCTGTCCTCATTTTAACTTGTGTCTGGCTTTATCTTTGACACTAGAGAGTAGCCTACTAGCCCTGGGCTCATCTGAGTGCTATGGTTATCTGTCAGTTTCTACAGGAAATAAAGAGCACTGGTTGAAGAATGCAAAGGGCAATTAGTCAGTGAAGCAGAGCTCTTTGGAAGAGCTTCTATTGTACTTGCAGATTCCACAATGCACCATCCTTCCTCTTGTTCTGGGGTTTTATGTACTGTTTTCTTTGTCATCTTTTTCCACCTCTCCCTTTTTTTCCAGGCCAATACTTACTTTTCTTGTTGACTCCTGTAGGGAGTATTTACATCTACCCTATTTATCTCTCTCTTGTATTATTCTCCGTGAATTTTTGTGGTAGACCTTTGTTCCTTTCTTGTCTTTCCTACCACACCTGTGAAGATGGCTGAGCCACAGGATGAAAGGAACCTGGGTTCCCTCCTCTCTGCCTCCCACTTTTACAAGAGCACACATTGCACTATGTTGTACTTTTTGATGACTTCTGTGCCCCTCCCATTAGCATTTAAGCATCTTGCTGGCAGGGCTTGTGTCATATTCAACTTTGTTTTCTCAGCACAAAGCCCAGTGCCTGACACATAGTAGTTTTCCACTAAAGGTTTGGAGAATGACTTGACATCATTTAGAAACTGTTATGCATATGGTCTAATCTCACAGTAGGTAGCAGATAAAGGATCACAGTCCAGTAATCAAAATAGCCTGAGATATTTATTTGCATTTCTCAAACGCGGTGAATATAACCACATAGCCTAAAATCTCTTTCTTTTTCCAAGCTTTTATGCACTTAAGTTTTTCAATATCTGGTTTTCACAGACTTTGGCTTGGGGGAAAGAGTATGGATAATCACATATGGAAGGTTTTTATGGACCAGTCCTGGAAATGGCACATTTTAGTACTTACATTCCTCAAGCCAGAACTCATGAGTTCCTCCCTCTCCCAGTCACAAAGGAGGCTGGGAAATGTACTGTAACTGTATCTCAGGCAAAGTAAATTTCTGGGTCATGGGGCTATGCAATAGGAATAAATGCCTGGAGCCTTGACAAGTGTGATAGGGATAGGAGGGATGGTGAGTAAGCCCAGAGGGACAGGGAGTGTCAAGGGAGGGGGCAAGAGGGCAGATGACAGGTGGGGTGGACAGGTAGGCTGGGCTCAGACTATGAAGGACTTGAAGGGCATGCCAACTTGTTATTCTCTCTCTCTCTCGCAGTGACAGAGAGCTCCTGATAGTTCTTACTCAGAGAATTGACTTGGTCATGTCTCCTTCAGCACGATGACTCAAGGAAGAAGGTAGAGAAAGAAATGGAGAGAAAAACCTGAAAGGAGGAAAACTATTCAGGAGGTTGTGACAACGGTTATGACTATTCCCCTGCCCTTCTTCCCCCAAAAAGTCTGAAGTAAAAGCTAGGACCATAGCCTGAGAATGAAGAGAAGAGGGCGGGCTGACACAGTCTACTGTTGAGTTGATGCTGAGGAGGAAGGAGGGACATAGGATGGTCTCAGAACTGGCCTGTGTGGCCTGGTAAGCGTGTGCTTTGTTGTGAATGCAGAAGGTGAGAGACAGCTCTGATTTATGTTTGGTGAAACATTGTTGAAGGAGAAGAGAGGAAGCACCCAGCGCCTGAAGTATGTAAAAGCTGCCAACTTGACGGAAGTTGTGTCTCCTAGACTCTGACTGAGTCACAGTTCCCAAGTACTGTCACGTTTCTTCTGTATGAAAATGATTGAGCAACCTTGTGATGATACCTGAAAGTCTCCCTTTCCCAGCCTATGACCCCACATTGTTGAAAACTCCAATTTGGAACCATCCAATCCATGGTTGCATCATCTTTCAGGGTGAGCATATTGTTCAGGGAGTTGAAAAATGAGCCTCATCCTCCCTGAGAGAAAATCCTACCAGAATTAACGGTTGGGTAAATTGAGGAATAGTTGTGCATGTTCCTCAGTGACTTTGTTGTGCTATCTAAATTTCTCCCATTTGCACCCTCTCTGCGAACCAGGGCCTGTGTCCCCAGATCTCATTTTTGATGAGAAATTTTGTCCACTGCTTGAATGTTTACATCTAACTCCCCTAACTCAGAGATTAAATATCACTGTGCAAAAAGTTTCCATTAATCACTGCAGATATCATGTCACAGAAGGCAATGACAAAATCTGCAGACTCCTGGGCCTTTACTTGCCATCATCATCCTTTTTTCTCCCCTGCCCAATGCAAACATTTGTCTTCTTATGGCTAGACTGGAATGATTCCCTTGTACCCACAAATTCATCACTGGCTGTCTCACGAAGTATATTTCTTACATGAGATTTATTTCCACCTCCAATATTTTTGCTCTCTATCTAAACTAAGAAAACAACACATTTACTGTACTTAACAGAAATCCTTTGAAAAAGTGGTGAGGTGGGAAAGAAACGAGAGGGAGCTTTCCGGATTTTTAAAACTTGGTTTTGACCCTCTCTTACTTGGGCAAATTTCTTAACATCTCAAAGCCTCAGTTTGCTAATTAGGTTAGCTAATTTATAAATTGTAGTGGTTATGATAGTAATAGTAACCCTGCCTACCCACCCCAAGGAGTAGTTGGATCAACTGCAATAACATTTGGGAAGACAGTTTATAAGTTTTAAAGTACTGTATAAATGCCATGTATCAGAATTATTCAGTGACATAGTACAAATTTTAGTCTTAAAGGCCAAATGTCTGTCTTTTTCTAGTCTTTTTTACTTTTTTTTTTTTTTTTTTTTGAGATGGAGTCTCTTTCTGTCACCTAGGCTGACAGGCAGTGGTGCAATCTCAGCTCACTGCTACTTCTATCTCCTGGGTTCAGGTGATTCTCCTGCCTCAGCCTCCCGAGTAGCTGGGATTACAGGTGCCCATCGCTACGCCTGGCTAATTTTTATATTTTTAGTAGAGACGGGGTTTTGCCATGTTGGCTAGGCTGGTCTCAAACTCCTTACCTCAGGTGATTCGCCTGCCCTGGCCTCCCAAAGTGCTGGGATTACAGGCGAGAGCCATCATATCTGGCTGTATTCTTTCTGACTTTCATGCATATCTTTTCTTCATTGACTTTAAATATTTATTGAGTACCTATTTTGATGACAGTTTTGTGCTAGAAGCAGGATTGACAGTAGATATAATGGACAATTGATGTCAGCTTTAAAATAAAAAACAGGTGAGAAAATGGCATTAACATCTGTTTAGAAAATAAACATAGCTTAGTGTAGCATATGTGAAAAGGAATGGTGTATGGTCGCAATTCCCATACTTGTTTGGACAGAAGACTCACCTGGGGAGCCCATAGAAAGTACAGGTTCTAATTAAATCAGCATATTTGGGAATAGACTGAGAAACCTGTGCTTTGTTCTTGTTTTTCTTTTTTAGCAAACTTTCTTGAAGAATTCTCAGACAGCCAACTGTACCAATTCCTTACTGGAACCATAGTCATAGAGCACGTGGATGTAGGAGTACAATGGAGAGTACTCGGTGAGGGCCAAAGTGACTGGGGAGGCTGGGGTTGGCTTCCTGGAGAAGGTGGGCCTTGAAGTGGGACAGGTAGGAAGAGTGACAGGAAGGACATACACCCAAGACTGTCTTTTCACTTCCTTGACCTGGCTGACCCTGACTACACCTTCAGGGTGCTGCAATGATGCCATCTCCTTTGGTGAGGGTTTTTCAACCTTGTGAGTTAGGGCTGGGGTTATCGCTGGGCTCCCACAACACGCTGTGCTTACTTATCACATCACCACTCATCATTCCAATTTATAATTATTTGGCATTTACATGCCTTTGCTCTAAGCTATGGGAGAGGAGGGAATTGTTTTGCCTATCCTTGGCACAAGGTCTGGCATACAGTAGGCATTCAAAAATGTTTGTTGAGATGATGAGAGGTGAGGGCATTCCAGGCAGGAAACAGCACAAGCCAAGTTTAGGAAGTGGGATCGACCTTGCTGTGTTTGAGGGCATGGAAGCAGACTATTCAAAGATGGTCCAGTTGTAGAATAGAGAGGAATAAGGTTGGCTTTATTCCTTCACCAAACACAAGTTGAGTACCTCCAATGCACCAGGCATTTGCTGATAGGAAAAAAAAAATCCTCTCTCTAGTGAAGAAATAGATTTGTAAACAAAAAATTATGAGCCAGCTCCTGCCAAGAAACAGCATGAGGGAAAGAAACAGTAGTGAACAGACCAGAGAGCCATAGTAGCCCAGGGTGCGGATGTCGAACACTGCTGAGAACTGTCAGGATGATGTGACTGAGGTGGGTTCTGACTCAATACTCTCCACATTTGCATGTGAACTCTGTCAACTTTCACTAGATTCTTGACCTTATCCTTTGTGAAGGGCTATCTATCTTTCTCACCACTGTATACTGAAGGCTGGTCCATTGCCTCACCAGAGCAGACACCCATAGAGATTTGGTGAGTTCGAATAGATGCCAAGAAAGAAAGGCAGTGTTCCGAGAATGCTCTTCCACTGCAACAGTGGCCTGAAAGCTTAGTGAATGGAAAAGTGAAGGTGGCTGTTCTGAGCTGGATTGAAGCAGCCTTAAGTCATGAGCACTGACGTTATGGTCTCACTTGTCCCCATTATCCATCTTTAAACTGCCCATTACTTCATACCTTGTTTTACCGGGAATGTGGGAGGATGGATGCCGCAACAGGGCAGAGACTGGCCAGAGCCCGCCCCCCGGGTCAGTGAGCATCTCATGGTAACTCATTCCAGGTCCTCATCTCTGTAGGTTAGAACAATGTCAAATAAATAATCATCTGTTCTATTTTTAACAGGTAGGGGGTAGCTGAATAAGTAAATAGCTCTTGGAATTGAATGTATGTTCTAATGGGGAATTGTTTACTATTGTGATTTCAAAGATAAAAACAGGACATGGTGTTTCTGTCATCTGGACTGGCAGTGGACGTGGTCAGTAAATTAGAAGACAGAAACCTGCATTCTTTCAGGCTTACGCCTCACTTGATTAAAAAACTTGGCCAAGTCAGTTCACCTCTCTGGAATTTAGATTACTCATTGAAAAGTGATGGAATTTATTTAGGTTCATAAAGCTCTGAGTGCCTGGAAAGACATGGGATTCACTGATGTGTTTTAAGAAGGGAAATGACATGGATCTTTTTTTAAATTTTTTTATTTTTTTGACATGGGTCTTAAGTCACTCACGCAACTGTGTGAGCTGTTCCAAAGGAGTGGTTTTTTTTTTCTTAAACGCTGAGACAAGTAATACACTTGATCAATTTCTCTGGAATTGTTAATTGCAGGTTTTTTTTTTTTTTTTTTTTTGGTCTTTTACTCGCATTTTTATGATCCTATTTTGGTTTTAAAGAAAACCTCTTTAGCTTAATTAAAAAACCCATTTTAGTATTTATATCAGCCTCATAGTCAAACTCACCAGGTATTCTACCAGTCTGTTTTTTTTGTTTTTGTTTTTCCTGGAAACCTTATTTCTGGAATTGTCTTTCTGATACAGTCTGGACTGGTGGCTCTCCAGGACCCACTGCACAGCCATCATCTTGGGACTTCCCTTTATCCCTTTCCTATGTTAGCTCTCCTGTTTTCTAGACCCTATTTTAAAAAATTCTTGATGTATTTCCTCACTTTGGTGGAGAATAACATGTGGTGGTTCCCAGAAAAGGAATTTAAGGAAAGTATTTGTTTTTGAAAAGTTGCCTATATGAAAATGCATTTTCCATATACTTACACTTAAATGACAATGTGTCTGGTTATAACTCTGGGTTAGAACCCTCAGAATTGGGAAGGCTTTGTTGCATTGATTTCTGGCTTCCAGTGTTGCCTTAAATAATGCAATACTGTTTCTTAGTCTTTGATACATCACTACTGTTTTCCTTTTTTGTAGGTTTTAGAGTCTTCTCTTTATCCCCAGAGTTCTCAAATGTGACAATAATATGCCTTTTTCCATTAATTTTGCCAAGCAATGAGTGGTAACCTCAATTTGGAAACTCAGATCCTTTTGTTGTGGAAAATTTTCTAGTGTTATTTCTAATATCATTTCCTCCCACCTCTTTTTCTTTTCCTGGTTCTAGAATACTATATGTTGAATCTCCTGGACTGGTCTTCTGATTGCCTTTTCTATTTTTTCACATATTCCATCACTTGGTCTACCTTCCAGAGACTATCCCCAACTTCCTCTTTCAACCATTCTGTTGAATTTGTAATTTCTGCTGTTGTAATTGATAAGAGTTCCATCTTTTTCTATAAATGTTTTGTTACAACAATTCTTTTGTAAAATTGCACTTTATTCTTTACCTTGATATATGAGGATATCAATTATAGTTTTCTGAAATTTTTTTTCTGTATTTTTCTTTTTTTTTTCTGGGTTGTGTTACTTTAAAGATGTTTATTTTGGTCTCTTTCATGTTGTAGACTTCACACAAATGTCTGGTGGTCCTTAGAAGTCCACTTATGGTTAAAAGTGGTATGCTAAACAGGTGATTGGAAGTCCTAAGTACCTACAGGAGGGTGTAAGAACTGGTGCATGCATTATACTATGTGTTAATTTGGTGGGAACCAGGCCTCTCTATTGGGACACACTCAACTATCTGTGCCTATAAAGCATTTTAGCGGGCAGTTTAGTTTCTCTAGAAAACTGTTCTCTTGCCTGGAAGAACATACTGTCAAGTATTCCTGGAGCTGGTTGATACAAGCAGAATGGGGAATCTCATATTTTGATATGTAAACTTTCACTTAATTTTCTTGTTTTCAGCATAGCCCTCTTCCATGATACCTACTAACCCCACATTAGCAGCTGCTCCATGTCAGTTTCTCACATCATAATCCTCCAGTTTTTTCCTGAGTGGGAGAGCTAGTTGGCTTCAGGAATAGGGGTGGGACCTGGGATTACATTGCTTGCTAGAGAGATTTTGATTAACCCCCCGCCTCACACTCAACTGTGGTGGAAGCAAACCCCTCCATCTGCCAGCCTCTCCAGAGCTGTGCAGCACGAGTGGGCCATCTCTTTTTGGCATCCTTTCCTACAGTATCTGGTATTCAGCTTTCTCAGGCCCACGAATGCCTTCTTCTACTCTCTGTCTTCCAAAAGACAAAAATTTGTTGATCCCTATCTCTTGTTCCTTGTCTCTTTCCCATTCATTGCCCTTGTAGATTTATACTTTTTGAATTCTTGTAATATCATTTTAGAAAGGTTTGGAGGAAAGGAACAGTGAAAAACATATGGTTTCAATCTATCATTTTAAACCAGAAGCCCAGATGGACATTTTATTAAAACAATTTTATCCTGTCATGCCTGAGATATTTTCAACTACATGTCACTTTACAACAATCTAAAATATGATGTTAAAATAGAACTGTTTCCTTTGATAACTAAATTTCTCTCTCTGCAGATTTTACATTAAAAGGCAAATCTTGAATTTGAAATAGAGTTCCCGCTGATTTAATTTGAGGTGCTGAAACTTGGCTGATCCAAAAATATTTTCTGATTCTAGGAGTCTATTGCTACTCTATTTGACTATGATTGGAAATTTTTTTTCACCCACAACATTTTGTTCATTTGTGATGGGCCAACTCTTCACTGATCTGCACAATATTGCCTCCTTTTTACAGATGTTCGTTTTAATCCCATGGCCCATTCCAGATGACTTGGAAAGTCTACTCTCCTCTGTAAGTGACTGCACACCAAATAGGAGTTTGGAAACAGAATGAAAAACAGCTCGAATTATCCATGTGTTCAGAGCACATGAGTTGGAGGTGGGCTTTAAATACCAGACTCCAGGAAAGACTTAGTTGAATTGCAGAAGGCTGGAAGCAGAATTAGAACAACTGTTAGAAGGTCATCTCCTCCAGTCCTTGCCTCACTGGATGAATTCCCTAAACAATAGGCATTTGTGCTCTTTCCACTGCTGTAGGAGTCTGTTTGTTTGAACATTTATTCTGATTGAACTTCATTCTATAAATACTGAATGTGTACTGAATATTGGAATATAAATAAATAGTGTATTATTTCCCTGAAGAACTTCACAGTTTTCTGCCATCTTCATATAGGCAAATTCAATGTAATCTTTGTTCCAACAAAGGCCAAGCTTATCTAGAGGCTTAAGAGAGACTTCTCTATGGAGGTTAAGGGAGGCTTCCCAGGGCCTGCCTCTTACTTATAGCTTTGTCTTGTGACTCTTTGTTCCAGGCCTTAATGTAAAACAGAATCAAACTTTCTCACTCATTACAGCTCTCCAGATATTTATTTTATTTTATTTTTTTCCTGTAACCCAGGACAGTGATGATCTCCAGATATTTAAAGAAAAACATTATGTCCTTGCTAAGTCTCTTCTTTTTTAGGCCACGCATCTCAGATCCTTTAACAACTCCTTATTTGTCATTGTTCAAGTTCCCCTAGCATCTTGGTATTCTCCATTGGCTATGCTCTCATTCACTGAAGACTGGTGCTTTCGGTGTGTTCTCTGAGGCATACAGAACTATTAATTTCCTTGATTTCTAACATTTTCATACATTTTTATGAATGCAGATTACCAGTGAGTTTGGATTTTTTGTTACCCAAAGTACGGTGTTGATTCCTGTTCAGCTTATAGGTCACAGACCTTTTCACTTGTGAGTTGCTATTGATTTCTGAAATTTAAGTATAGGAAATTACATCGACATTTTCAAGACACATTTTGCCATTAATACCAATTTGTGACAATGCTTTTTAACTCGAATTGGTCATCCATTATATCGATTATCTTTCTAAACTTTTAAAAATATTAGATATTTGTTAGTATGAAAGTCAGTCAAGATAGGCTCCACCGTATTGAAAGATAATCAAGTCCTGGATCCTAGTGGTTAATAAAATCCAAAGGATTGTTTCTTGCTTATATCATATGTTCATTATGGATTGGCTGGGACTCTGCTCCTTGTGTCTTCCAGGGGTCAGGCTGAGTGAAATCTTCATCTGCAATGTTGCTGGTAAACATGGCAGAAGGAAGAAGACTCTGGAAGGTTTACACTAGCAATTAGATGCCGCAGGCTGGAAGTAACACGTCACTTTTGTTGTTTAGCTGGAATTAGTTTAATGGCCTCACTAACCACATGGAGATCAGAAATTGCAATTCTATCAAGGATAGTTCATGAACAGGGCCAGTGACTATCACAGCGTGATCTTTATTTTTGTGACATAGTAGTTAATAAAAAATATTGGTTAAGATAAGACTTAGAGAGTGTTTCTTTAGTGCACTCCTAGAGACCTCCTTGAAATGGGTATGGACACATTAATCAGTACTCTGGGTATATTGTTTCAACAAGGTATAATTCCACTCAAGTGTACTATCATCTGGGTCACATTTCCTCTTCTTCACAGCACATTACGAGAGATGAAGGCAAAACCTTTGCTAAAGTTTGTCTGCAACAGGTTAGGTGACTTGGATGATGAAAAAGGCCTGATTTTTAAAAATCTGAGTTGTGGTCTTTGTTTTATCATTCTCTATCTTTGTGAGCACTGGCAAATAAATATACCTCTCTGGCCCTTATAGCATTTGTTTTTTTTTTAAATTTATAAAATTAAAATATTTTTAAAAATTATTTATAATTACTTCTAGCTCAAAAATTCTAAGAAATCATATCCTGCTTTTTAAAACCAATAACTTTTCAGAAAATCAATAAGGTACTTCTGCCATGATTAACTTTTAGGGAACCCTTGCAGGTACCGGTGATCATTCATTCTGCTTCTAGACTGTCACTCCCAGATTACAAAGAGGAGGGAAAAGACCGAGACATAGGACCGAGTGGGTTTCAGAGGTGTGGTATAAATGGAGGGGGACATGGTTTTTGGTGTTGAGAACACACACAGGAAAGAAAAAGAAGCATTGCTTCTAGGAAGCACCATTAACTCCTCAGCAGTGAATATGAGCAAGGCATTTCAAGTACAGTAAATTATACTACTGTTTCCAGGTATTTTCTGTCTTTCCTGTGAGAATGTTGCACTTTTGTGTCTCATCAACATTAGGCTGGACTTTGTGATTTCCTTTGACCAGCAGAATGTGGGTAGAAGGCCTGTTTGCTGAACAGAATCATTGAGAGATATCACATGGTTCCGTCATTGCTCCTTTCCCAACTACACAAGAATGACATGTCCCAGATAGATTTTCTCCTTCAGTCTGGGCTCAAGAAAGAAGAAAACATATGGAGTAGAGCTACAGCCAACCTACAGCTGAAATGTAATATGATCAAGAAATGAACTTTTGTTAGAAGCCGCTGGGATAGTGGGATTGTTTACTACTACTGTATTATCTAGTGAAACGTGACTGGTACACTAGGCTGGCCAAGAGGTGGGTGGAATCAGCCTTAGAACCCAAGTTTAGGACTACTAAAAAGCTCTAAGAGAAGAGGAATTTTAATTAAGAAATACATTAAGTGAGGGGCCATTTGATTTGGGATGAAAGGGTTTTCTAAATAGTAAAAGAGCTATCTAATGATAAGACATTATTATTAAAACCCTATTAAATATTAGGAAATTAATTCATTGTTGGTTACAGAAATAGCAATGTCTGTGAACTAGCAAGACAAACACCAAATCAAGGAGGTAAAGAAGAAAGCAGATGTTAAAAAATGAAGATATCCAGTTGAGGGGCTTATAGGAGAATTCTTCACTGAGATAAGTAGCTTTGTTGATGTAAGTCTTTGTGTTGAGCTTTGAAGAGGTAGGATATCTTGATTCCAGAAAGAGTCCAAAGCAGTCTCTGGCTGCTTTATCATAGAAAGGAATACTGAAATCTTGCTCTTAATAAATGGCCCTGTCATATAAACAGTTTTTCTTACTCACATAGGGATAAGACAGACAGAGGTGGGTCATCCAGAATTCAAGCACCATCTCCCTGATGATTGCAAACTACTCGCTGACACATTGGCAGAATTGGCCGATAGAGCAGAGGAGCAGGCTTTCTCTTTCTGATAATAACACAAGATGATCAAATGTGTTCCGCCAAGTGTCTTGGTATTTCCCTTTATCAGAAACAGAAATCCTTCACAGCTTTCATCACTCCTTTATCACATTTTTCTGTGTAATTGGAGCCACAGGGTTGGACTACATTAATCTCCACTCTGTTAGGCAAGACTGGGTCTTCACCAATATCTGAGAGACTGAAAATAACAGAAATCTCAAAACGGATGTTGGGAGAAATATTGTCTTAATGAATGTGTGTAGAAAGAAATAGAATGATCCAAGTTGGTAGAAAGGATTTGACACTTTTCTAGAAAACAAATATCACCCTGTTACTCTCCTGTGAGGGCTCCCATATGTTTTAGAATAAAGGTCAAGGTGCCCAGTGTACTTTGTTGGAAGCATTCTGATCAACCTGCAGTTTCCCAAATATGCCATTCCATTTCATGCCTTATGCATGCCTTCCCTTCTCACCTTCCCAAACTCTTGCCTGTCTTCCAAAGTGCAGTCCAAGAGCTCTGCCTCAGACTTTCCTCACCTGCAGTGTGATTTCACACATCACTCTGAATGTTAATCAGTGAGTGGGTTTGTCGTTCTCCTCTACTAGCATTTAGCTGTTCCAGGACAGGGACCACATGGTATTCAACGTTGCTTCCTCAGTGCCTGGTACTATGTCTGGCACTTGGCAGATGCTCAATAAATGTTGAATGAATGATTGTTCATTTGTTCTACAATCCCCTTTTCCTCTCTTTTAATTTTGGGGAAGATTCTGGCCACAGAGTCGTGTCCTCCATCTCTTGTTTAGCTCGGCTGCTGTCTCTGTCATGGCTCTAAGATAGGAATGATAACCTCTGCCATGAAATAGAGCTGGAGAGAGGGACAGAAAAATTTTCACAGAGGGTCAGGGCCCCAGGTTTCTGTCTTAAAGGGTAAGTAGGAGTTTGTGAGGTACATGAGGTAATAGGAAAACATGTACAAAGACATTGAGATATAACACAGAATATGAAAATATCAATTTTATCATTTACTGAACACATATTTTATGATACTCTTGTTGGGTATTTATGTACAAAATCTGTAAGTCTGGCAACATATTTCCAGTGATGTAAAACCTTCCATTTAAACAACAAATTGTTGCTCAGAAAAACTCAGTGATATGCCCAAGGTCACACAGCTCTCAAGGGGCAGAGCTGGAATTTCAACCCTCTGAGCTCTTTTCACCACTCAGGGTTGTAGATGTGTAATAGTTTGGAATTGCTTTGTGACTCATATTCATCATCATTAAAATATGTGTGTTTGACTCTACAAATGTCTGTTTTCTTCCAAATCTAAATTTTGTGTTTGCTGAGCTCTACTCTCAAAAAGTCACAAGGCATCATGATTAAGACAATGGGCTCCATAGCCAGATAGTCCTAGTTCCAGTCTCAGCTGTCACTTATTTCAGGTGCAGCATGGGTAGTGTTTTACAGACAGGAATGACATGACCGACATCTGTTTGGCTATTCACAGTCGATGAACACATGTAGTGTTCACAGTGCTACCTGCAATTAAAGGTGCTGCATGCTGATTTAGACTCAAAAAAGTGGGCTTGAAATAGTTAAATTGCAAAACCCAAGTTGGGGATGTTGGAAAATTGCGTAGTACAAGGCAAATCAAATGAGTTGTCTTCTCAGAGGAACTAGCTAGTGTGGAAGTTGTTCTCTGCCCTACAGGGCACACTGTTGTCTGCAACCCCATGGAGTGTTACAGCATTGCATGGTTTGAGGGCGGTAAGAGAACAAAAGGAGAAGGGACTTGAGAGGGGACATGGTAGCTGCCCAGGCATTTAGCAGAAGGCATGCTGGGATGAAGGCTTTCACAGAACAGAAAGGTCCATATGGAAGAGACACGGCAGACTCTGGAATGTACACATACTACAATATAGCAAATGGCCAGTGTTGTATTTCTACTGGGACACTGTACTTTGGCTTGATGTAACATCACATCACAACATTACATGACTTTTCAACTGTAAATAACTTATTCATCTCTAATTTGAAGGCCTTTTCCACATAGGAACTCATTTTTAATAATTTTCCATGTTACTTTAGAAAAAACAAAACAAAGGAATAACAATGTGTATTGTCAATAAGTAACCAATAAATTTCAAGTAGGCCATCATGAAAAGAAATTGAATTTGGCTTTCAAATAGTCTCTGAAAATGCCCACTCCTCAGACCACAGCCCCTCGTGGTACAATTTCAAAGGGATCTTTTAGCAATATTGAACAACAATAGTAGCTGCAACTTACTGATGGCCACGTGTCCTTCCCAATCTCTTATCTCACTGTTTACAATAGCAAAATTTCCATTACTGTACATAAAAGAATGGAGTCTTGTATATTTGAAATAATACCATGTTATCCCCAGACTCTCAGGATAGAGCTTGGAGTTAGGCAGATCTTTGTTCATGTTCAGTTTTGCTGCATACTAGCAAAGCTCTTCATGCCTCAGTTTCCTCTTCTGTAAAATAGGTGTAATAATGCTTATCTCATAGGGCTGTTGTGAAGAGTCAAAGGGATGGTATGTGTAAGAGGCTTAATGCACAGCATGTGGATTTATTGGAAGGGCTCTACAGGTGGAAGCCAGCAAAGCATGATAGCCTGTACTCACCTCCACACTTCCTTTGCTCCCTTTCCAAGAGGATGCTGCAGGTTTGGGATAGAGCCAGCCCTATGTATTTGGTGTGTGCACCAAACACATTTGTCTTTTTGATCATGCCCCAGCTGGGATGATTGCTTTCCAGACAGGCAAGAACTTTTCTTTATTCTGGTATACCTGGCTGAAATCCCTTGCCACCTCCCTTTGGTTTGGAGAGTGCCCACTTCTCTAGTCAACTGCATCTGCGTTACTGTGGGCTGGGAATTTGTGGTTATGGAGAGTCCCTCTGGCTGGCTGGCTAGTTGCCTGGAGAGGTGGTTCTGTTTTCAGTTGTTTGGAAGTTGTCAACACTGGCTACTTATCAGCATCAATGGATGAGTGGCTAATACATGCCCACATTTGGTAAATCTTACCTTGAGAGATTCTGCTTCAGCAGCATCCAGAATTTGTGTTTTGAAAAACCTTTACTCATTGATTTGGATGCACAGCCTGTTTGAAAGTCACTAAGAGATGCATCTGGTCCAAGGAGAATTGAGTGTGTCTATCAGAGACCCTCTTCAGTGTGACTCTCAGAGGGCTTTTTTTTTTTTTAGTCCCACATGGTCCATCTGTAAATAGTGATTTTAATAGTGATTGAACTTTTACATAAGTTAGGCCATTGAATTCTCTCCACAACCCATAAGGCGGGCAGTATTGTCTCCATTCTACAGATACAGAAACTAAGACCCAGAAAGATGTTGTAATTTGCATAGCCATTCAGCAAACATAGCGTTCTTATATAGGTTTCCATGACTCCAACGACTGGGCTCTTTCTCCTCCAGTTCAGGGAGGTGAAACAGGTGAAACAAGATGTCTGTTCATTTCACTGAGGTTAATTACTCTGAATTAAATTACCCTGAAAGTCATACTTTAAGGTGCCACAGTAGGGATGTTTTGATAAGTTCAGATCAATGCCTTATAAATCTAAGCAGGCTTTATGGAGGAGGTGATTTCTGGCAAGAGCTTTAAAAGGAGAACCCCATTTAAATCGGAGGTGAAGAGAAGGGTATATGGTGCATGGGCATGAGGGGAAGTGGAATGAAAAAAGCCCCGAACACAAATGGCTAATGCTTTTGGGAAAGGGAATCAGAGACTGCAGAGAACCTTTGAGAAGGTGTCAGGGAACCAGCTTACCTTTGAAATCATTTGAAATCCCCCACCCCTTGAAACAGGAAGCCCTTAAAAAGTATTCAAGTAACTTCTCTGCATTCTCTGGTTGATGGGCTTATGGAAATGACATCTCCTCCAACAATCTGACTATTAGAGCAGAAAAAATGCAAAATTAAATAGAATGATTGAATTGAATTCATCTCTGTTATATGCAGAGGGATTTCTCCCTTTGCATTTATTCAAGTACTAGTTGGATGGCAGGATATAATTAAAAGCTAATATTAACCTCTTTAAGAGAATCAGCTCAATCACAAGAAAATTTAGCCTAAGAGTTGAACATATATACACGCACACATATATATGCACATATATATACACACACATATGTGTATATATATATAAACAGTCTTCAATGATATGGGGGGTGAAGTTATGATATTTTTTAAAACAAGGTTTTAAAATATAATTTCTAAGATATTCAAACTGAAGTTTCTCAGTATATTCATTCATTTATTCATTTAGCAAACATTTCTGCCTACCTGCTCTGTGTTCCAGACACTGGTTTAGTTATGGAGAAGAAAGACCATCCTTCTCTGCTCTTACTGAGTAGGAAAAGGCAGAAAAGTAAACAGAGATTTATAAAACTGTGTGTCTGTTTTGCTACAGTAGAGCTGTGCTTAGAGGCTAAGTTTGCACAGAGAAGGGGATTCAGTTTAGAAGGAGCTTTGTAAAAGATCAATATAACTTAGCTAAGCAGATCAATGCCTGGTATGTGCAATGCAGATAAAAGAGAGAATAGTGAAGGCAGTGTGTCATCAACAATACCAACAATTGCAACAGCAATATCAACAACAACCAAACACAGCTCAGTATAAATGCAGCTTTGAAATTTGAATGTGATCATGGAGCATGGTGAAAAGAGGTGGGGATGTGGGGCAGAGGTATGATGTCAACGCTGAGTTTGCTGGGCTCATAAACTTGGATTTTACCTTCAAGGTAATGGGGAGTCAGTGAAGATCCAGGAATGGACATTGTTTTCTGCTTTGTGTTTGTTTTAAGTACAAAAGTAGTTTACTGGCTTCCATAGTTGATAAAATTACAGGGGTATCTGTAAGGAATCAGCTCAAGGATGAGAACTAAGGATTTGACGTTGTGAGGACTCTCCATCTCTTATCCCTCTCCTTCTCTCTGAATGTCAGTCTTAGCCTCTTCTGTTGCAGACAGCCTTTTCCACGCAGCAGAAGATATGATAAACAGTTTATTTTCTCAGCATCTGTGGCACAGTTCTAGAGAAAGACTTTGGTTAGCCTTGTTTGGCCAATCATTCTTACCAGTGATAGAAGATACTTGACAGATTGGGTATTAAAAAGCTCATGTCAGAGGATAGATGGGAGGGCAGCAAGAACAGAGGCAGGTGCGAGAGAGGTGATGAGTCCTGAATTGATGCAGTGACAAAGGGAATGGTGAGGAGGGGTGGGCTCAAGGATATGAAGGAGGCAGAAGTCATAGAACTTGGAGATTGCATGAAGGAGAGAGGGGAGGGAATGAGGGGTGTGAATAGTATGGTGTTGCCTCAGGTTCCTACTTGATCAACTGGGTAAATGCTTATCCTATTTACTGAGGTATGGGAGAGAAGCAATTTATAATGGGAAAGAAAAAATTCATCCTTTCTATTTTACTTCCCATTATTATTTAAATATTTTTCTCTGGTTTTTCAAAGGCAATAACTTTCACCTTTGATTTAAAAACCTGTAATCAAATTAAAACTTCATTTATATTATCTGAAATGGGTGACATCTTACTAATGTGAGTTTCATTAGCAGACGAACAGATGTAGCTACCTTTTAGTAATTAGGCTGGGAAAGGTAGCTGAGAGAATTTCAAGAGAAGAAGGTTATGTAATGTCTAATAAGATAGCCTAGGAATGGTTGGGGTCCATCCCCTGATGTCCATGGGCAAAATTGGTTTGCACTAAAACTAAAGAGGTAGATCTCTTGACAAGTTTTTTTTCCCCCAGAAATTTCATATATTTGTAAGCTTACTAAATATATTTAGTAACTGTATTTATTTTTGCTTTTGCTTATAAGTCAATATAGTTCAGATCTTTTACTAATCCAAGCTGTCTCTTCTAGTAGTTTGAGCTAGTAGGATTTATTGGATTTTAACATGAGACATTGAACAACATTTTATGCACATATTGTACCTTTGTACATCATCTTTCTTCTGCCTCAAATGTTCTTTACCATATTTCCTGCTGGGAAGCTTCTAATTTATCCTTAAAGGCTGAATTCAAATGTCACCTTTCCCCTGTGATGATATACACTAGACAAAATTAATCACTTTTTCCCTAAGCTTTACCAAGTGGTAGCCCAGTGGTTAAGAACATGGAATTTGGCTTGACTTGTGTTCATGTCCATTTCTGTGAAACATTAGGCAAATTACTTAACCTCTCTGAGTCTCAGTTTGCTTACTGTGCAATGGGATTCATACAGTACTTTTTAAGGTTATTGTGAAAACTGAATGATATGATCAATATGAAATGCTTAGCACAGTGTCTGGCAGACAGAAAATGCTCAATAAATGATGAACAAGGAAATGAATGAAATGATAAACATATGCTAAAAGAATGACCCAAAATAAAAGGCATCTACCTGCTCTACTTGGTTGCTGGATGGTTATTATAATATTTGACAATGGAAATCCTGACATTCAGATTAATGTCTTCACATTTATTGAGCAGTTTGAAGTCTCAAGGGGGACACTGTTTCTCAATACTGTATTTCTTCTTATCTCAATGTGATGATAATTCCCCTTTCCAAATAATCAAAGTATCTTGTGTGCCCCATAAGTATACACACCCATATATCCACAAAAATAAAAGAGAAAGAACAAAAGATTAAAGTACTTCCTGGATTGTGCTGATACAGAGATCCCATGCCCTTACCTTCAGAGTATACTTGAAGCTTGGCTTAGCTCATCCTAGTACCCTACTGGAATGGGCACAGGAATTCCTGGAATCTTTTTTTTTTTTTTTTTTTTAGACGGGGTCTCGATCTGTCGCCCGGGCTGGAGTGCAGTGGCCAGATCTCAGCTCACTGCAAGCTCCGCCTCCCGGGTTTACGCCATTCTCCTGCCTCAGCCTCCCGAATAGCTGGGACCACAGGCGCCCGCCACCTCGCCCGGCTAGTTTTTTTTTGTATTTTTTAGTAGAGACGGGGTTTCGCCGTGTTAGCCAGGATGGTCTCGATCTCCTGACCTCGTGATCCGCCCGTCTCGGCCTCCCAAAGTGCTGGGATTACAGGCTTGAGCCACCGCACCCGGCCCATTCCTGGAATCTTATATGCAGATGCTGGGCAAGAGAGACTCTCTCTGCTAGGAGATGATTCACCTGTGTCACTTCTCACTGCTGCATGGAGGAAAGCAATCTACAGTGGGCCAAAATGAGGTCAACACAGAAAAAAAAACAGTCTTGACAGTGTTAGAGCCCCTGAAGCCTAGTCTTCCCTTGATCATCCTTGTTAGGTGATCTATACATTCTTTTTGCTTAACACAGTTTGTGTTAGGCTTTTTGATTCAAGACTGTTGACTTGAATGAATTCTTTATGATCCCTGCCATCACCCTTTAAGGGTGCTAAAAGAGGTAGCTATTGCACCTCTCTTTTTTCAGATGTAAAACTCAGGTGCAGAGAGGCTATAGGACTTATACAAGGATACACAGCTAAGTGGCAAAACTGGGGTCCAAATTCAGATCTGTTTGATTTTAAAACCTTTGCTTTCTTGATTGCTTCTGTTGACAAGTGGCTCTGATACCTGCCTGGGGCCTTGATCTTCCTAAATGCCAATCTGTGTGGCTGGGGAGGTACTGTCTGTTTCCCTTGTAGCTTGTCACTCTGTCCTCCCAGATTCAAGGATGAGAGCACATTTGTATAGTCAGCTCTTATTTTTGTCTATCTCTACATTATTATTTGTAGATTTTTATATTTAAACTCTTCCTCACTCCCTTTCTAAGCAACTCAGGAACCGTGAAGAGCCTCCTTGCCAGACTACCTCTGACCTGCCCTGCGATGGGTCCATTAATCTCCCAGACTGCGAGGGAGGATGTGACTGCTCCAGACAGCATTCCTTAAGAGACAGTAAAGACAGGCAGAAGGACATGACTGGAATTTAAACTGCAGTGGCCCGCTCAGGGTAGGAGGGTTTGGTCTAGGAGGAAAAGCAAGCTGGCAGCTTTATTTAGTTTATGGATTCATTATATACAGAGTTATATATAATGGCTTGATTTGATAACTCATGAGATAAACATGTTCATTGCCAACTATAGGAGAAATTCTAGGAACGGAAAAGAATAGATTCGAGACATAGTTTGTATATTTGCCTACATGTATGTTTCATACTCCTATTAATGATTTAAATTACACACAACTGTGTTTATAGGTGTACCTTTACCTATCATAATTTTCTACTATTTTCCTTATCCATTGTAAAGCCTACAAATTAAAATAGTATTCTTTAGGATTTTAATAGTCAGTTTTACTCCTAAAATAGTTTTTCAAATATTAAGAATGAGCTAGAATTCTATTCTCAATCTGCATCATAAGGGGTTCTATGTCTGCTCATCCATCTTCATGTACAGGTTGTATGGATTGTAATACTGGGCAGGGCCTCTTTATTCCAACTATCATGCCTTTAAGGCCCCTCACTCCCTTCTCTGAACCAACACCTGTTCCATCTTGGTCTCATATGCTTCAGGAGTTTTCAGCTTTTTGGCACCAACATCTCTACTTTCTGATGTACAATGCACTTACAAGTTTTTGTTCAATGTTGTCTTTCTGGCTAGATTGCAAACTCTATGCATCCCCTGAAATGGGTTTTGCACATTTGTGTTTAACAGATATCTGTTGAAAGAAGCAATGAGCTATAACCTCCTATATCATGTCTTCAAGGTTACTCAGGTCATTTGGGCTTATTGGGAAGTGAGAAATGGGGCACAAGTGGCCTCCCATTTCCTCCACTGTGGTAGGCTTCAATCACGCCTCTACTCTGGTGAGCTGTACTCCAGATGGGAGTAGAGAGAATTGCAAACCAGTGCATTAGAGAGAATTGCAAACCAGTGCATATCTGGATTTCTAGTGTCCACCCTCTTGCATTGTGGTTATAGTTGTGATATCTGCTTCCTCCACTGAACTGCAAGCTTCTAAGGTTTGAGGGATAAGGTCTTATTCATTGCCCAGTGTCTTTATTGGCAACTAGTTATTAGTAAAATTGCTGATATTTGTTGAGTGCTGACTATGTACCACATATTGTAGTAAGCATATTCCATATAATTTGTTATTCCTCACAACAGCATATGAGGTAAGCACTATTACTATATCCATTTATAGATGAGAAACCTGGAGGTAACAGGGATTTTAAGTACCTGTTAAAGACCACACCTATAAGACCGTAAATGATAAGGTAGGGATTCAAATTTAGGCTGTACAGCTCCAAAGACCACATTCTTAAACAATACTACCTCTCACTGTACGTTTTGATTAAATTCAGTTTGAGGTTAACAAGTAAGCCCTGTCTGAGATCTCAAGAGAAAGAAATGCAAGTCATTTGAGACAAGGTAAGGGAATTAGACAAGCACACCCAGAGACAGGCCAAATAGGCATATGTCATTTTGCCTTAGAATGTGGGCATCTGGAAGGGTGAAGAGGAAGGTGCCAAGTTCCTCCTTGATGCACATATTTAAACTCAAGTAGGGTGCCCTTTTGTTGGGGAAGCAATAAGTACCTAGTAGATGGTAGTGGTGGTTGGGTGACAGTCCTATGTCACATGAAGCCAGTTTATCATAATGCTTAACAGCAGGTGTTGTAAAGGCAGACAGCTTGGCTTAGCATGTTGCCTGACACATGATAAATGCTCAATGCATGACAGCTATCCATTATCACCATTTGAGAATATTTCAAGTATTCAGAGCAAACACTCTCAATATCCATGAAGATCAGGAGACTAGTGCTTATGCATTCTGATGGAGCTGAAGTTCTACAGAGGCAGGAGTCCAACCGGAAGAGTGGTTTTGTCTCAGAGCTGACTGCTCCCCACAACCTAGGATGTATAGTTGCCACGCTTGTGGAAATATCTGGACCCCAAAGAAGGAAGAGTGTAGCCTGCCCAGTGCTGAATCCTTCCCTACTGCTCATGGCCATTTCTGTGAAGAAGTTATGTCTGTTTTCATTTCTCTTATCCATTAACTCACACAAGGCATTTTCCAGTTAATTGAATTCACTAGAAGACTGCCTTCTGTGATTAGGTGTCCTGCAGCCTGAGCTGAGAGGAAGAAGGGAACAGGCAGAGAGGCAAACATCTTGGTGAGTGCGATTCAATCTGCTCCTAAATTTAATCTGTACATTTCTGGTTTCTGTTCTCATTCACCACCTGCAGTGATATGTTTAAAATGCTCCTGACACATCAGCAAGGTGGGCAGTGTGCCAAGACCACGGCTGTCCATTTTCACTTCATTTTATATATATCCCTAGTAAATATCAGGTAGCATTTTTTCTCTTCTCTCTACACTTGCAATTCCAAAATGGAAAAAGATAAGACTGCTGTATCTGCCCCAAATTCATCTCTGAAATAGGTTTTAATGACATCAGTCCTCCTCAAATCTTCCTCTGTCCAGAAGAAAATTGGTAGACCTAGGATCTCTTAGTTTTGGAGTTATCATTTCACATTATATCAAGCACATTCATACATCTAAATCTTGCATGATAGAAAATTAATTTAAAGTTTCACCTGGTAAGCTGTAGTCAAGTCAAAGATTTATAGACATATAATTAAGCATGTATTAATTTTCAATTTTCTTTTTATATTCTGTGGTCAATATTTTTCATTGTCAGGCTTTACATCTCTTTTGTAGGCCTCTGAAAAGCTCATAGACCCTAGGCCCTGTATCCATAGTGGCTGACAGATTACATTGGTCATTCATAGGCCACAATGGGGGCTAAAAAGATCTAGGTGGTTTTATCGTCTGCCCACTATGATGAAATTTCCTAAAGTGGAAGCAAAAAGTACTGCTGTGTGACAGCTCAGAGCACAGGCTTTGGCATCAGTTTGGAGTCTACATGACCAGAGCCTCAGTTTCCGCCTTTGTTAAAATTTGAATGATGATAGTACATGCTCATTATTGCTGCTTGATTAGTATCTGTGGTGGCTTGCAATGTGTTGACTTGGTGAAGCTGAAGTACATTTCCCAGAATTCTCTTTCTTGTATGTTTCTGGTTGGAATGGGTGGGCCACTACAGCAGTTCTCATGGGAGATGTGCAAGATGCAGGTGAAGCAGCAGCTGTTTTGTAGTTCACACACAGTGCTGCCTGTCTGCTGGCTTACCTGGTCGGTGGTGGGTAGGGACCAGTCCTGCAACAGTCCTCTGGATCCTTCTTCGGCTTCTCTTCTCTGACTCCTGGGCCAGTTGTGTATGTTTAGCTCCAGGAGGAAGTGTACTTGCTTCTGCAGGATACTCACACCACCAAGATCAGAATAAAAAGAAAACTGGCCATCGTCGTGGGTTCCAACTTAGTCTTGCTCTCCCCTGCTTTACATCCATCTTCCCTCCTTGACTTCCTCCTCTCAGGACTGGAAAGGCCAGCATCGGATGCGATGACAATCAGCTCCCACAACTGTATAAGATTAAATCCTGTAGCAAATCACTTTCTATATTTGCTAAGGTCTGTTTCTCTCATTAAGCCTCTACTGAAACACTACCTACTCATCACTGTTGTTTATATGAGATAAGGCTTGTACACTGCATAGTTCAGGACCTTGTCTGGATTAAGTGATGATAAACATCTCTATTACAATCCCAAAAGACAGACATTATTTGACTAACACAAATCTAAGTCCAGCACCTAACACAGAGCCTGGCACGTAGCAGACACTCACTCAATAAACTTGTTGAATATTTTTCATCACAAGGGAGAAACAGAACTATATGGGGCAATATATGGGAGTTAAGTGGGATCAGTTGAGTAATAGGACATCTATATTTAACAATATTATTTTGAAGAAATGCAATTTATCATTTCAAATTTATAGGGCGGTCATCTAGGGCAACATCGTACACTCTAAATTTAAATAGTTGCTGAATATGTTCCTTCAACTCAGTTTGTAGAGTTAGATACTAACAAGTATGTTCAAATACAAATAGATGTTTCTATGGTACCTGAAAATAAAACTAATCTCTTAAGGGGTCTGCACATCCTGACAAGTTTCTCTCATCGTCTTTCTCTGATCTGGTGTCGTCTTCATCCTGAGGGAGGGTTCCTTTCCCCACATGGCCCTCTTGACACCAGAGAGTTCCACTTTCATCTTCTTCAGCTCCCTGTGTCATCACAGCCCTTCCCTGGCTCTTGTCTTCACCCTAAATTGAGCCATCTCTGAAAGCTTACCTCTAATTTTATAATAAACTGCCCAAACAGCAATAATTTATTTTGCTCATAAATCTACAAGGTTGTCAGTATGCAGCAAGGACAACAGCAAGGTTAAGGTCTCTGCTCTATGACATCTGGGACCTTGGCTAAGATCATTCAAATAACTGGGCCTGGAATAGTGGAGGGCTGTCCAGGTATCTCTTTCTTCTCATAGTCCCAGGGCCTCTCTTTATGGCCTCCCCATACAGTATATCCAGCATTGGTGATCTCAGAATAGCTGGACTTCTTATAAGGCTTCTCAGAGGTCTGGATGGAAGCTACAAGGCTTCTTTCTCATCCCCCAGGCTATGTAGCCCCAGATAATCATTTATACAATGTTATTAGTAAAGGTAATCCTTCTCCCTAGATTCAGCTCAGATTCAAGTATATGGAAATTATATATTTGAATATAATTTCAGTGGGGGAAATAGCAAAGAATCTGTGGCCCTCTTTAAGGGACTGGCTTATAGGATTGTGGAGGCTGAGAAGTCCAATGACCTGCAAGTTGGAAGCTCGGGGAAACCCATGTTGTAATTCAGTTTGATTCTGAAAACCTGAGAATCAGGGGAGCTGTTGGTGGAAATCCCAGTCTGAGGGCAGGAGAACATGAGATGAGATGTCTCAGTGCAAACAGTGAGGCAGAAAAAAGATATGAATTCCTCCTTCCTCTGCTTTTTGTTTTATTCAGGTCCTCGGTGGACTGAATAATGCTCACCTACACAGGGCAGGAAATCTACTTTACTGAGTCCACCAATGCAAATGTTAATCTCACCTGGAAACTCCCTCATAGACACACACAGAAATAGTGTTTAACCCACTATCTGAGTGTTTGGTGGCACAGTCAAGTTCACATATAACATTAACTATCACATACATTATTTTTGACTCCTTTGGTCACCAGCTCCTTTTCTCCCATCTGTCATTCTCTTATTTCAATGTGCTTATTCATAGAGACCTAGGAAGCTTTGATGTCTCTGTTTTCTTCCTCTCCTACCTTTATATTCTCCCTGTTCCAGTCTAGACTTCCTGGCCCAGTACTTTACCACTCTTGAGTGTCCTTGTCCTTTTAACTTTCTGTCACAGCCTCTCAGCAAAGTCTCAGCCACAGTGGCATCCAAACGGTAGTCTCAGCACTCCTTCACAGGGTGTTAAGAGTGCCAAGGAAATACATGCATTGGTGACCTAGGGATCCCAGACCCTCCCTAGAACTACTCCTCAGCCCAGGATGCTCCTTCTCCACTCTCCATAGCAGCAATCTCAGACTTTCCCCACTCTCTGACTCTAACCCTGGTGCCATCTCGTAACTTCCTTCTCCATTCTCACAGATGGCCTTGTTTCCTCCTTCACAGAGAAAAATAAATGTTCTCTCAAATCCCTGTACCCTGCTTCTCTAAGACAAATACATCTGCATCTGCACCTCCCTGGTACTTTCCTCTGACTTTCTCTCAGTGGCAGTAAGGCAGGTGGTCCCTCCTCCTGGTTAAGGCTGAGCTCTCTCTGAGTTCTCTGCTCCATCTCTCTCAACTTCTCAGGAGCTTTGCTCCGTCATAAATTCTTTATCTTTCCTGTGTCTTCAGTATCTTCCTTTTAGTGGTGCTTTCCCTTGATCGAGTAGGAATATCAACAGGAGCAGCTAATGTTCACCAAGTGTCTATGATGGGTCGGTCACCATCTAAGCACATGACATCTCGTAACTTACTTAATATTCACCATGTAAATAGTAGGTATTGTTATTATCTCCATCTTACAGATGCGCAAAGTGGGATCCTGAGAAGTCAGGGAACATCCTCAAGATTGCACAGCTTCTGTATGGAGCTGGGACTTGAACTCAAGAGAGTCTGGCTCTAGAACTTTGAGTGCTTGACTGCTACAATATACTGCTTTGCTGCTTCATTTCAGGTACAGATGTTCAAGGAAATAACAAAACAAAACATTTTCTTCCCACCATTAGCTACTGTCACATCTCTCTCTCACACCAATTTCTTGAGTTACTTTCACAAAATATCATCTTTACGTTCTCACTTCATCTTCAACTGTTCCCACAAGTCCACTGAAAACACCCAGGCACCCACACTCCCACATTTAGATTTCAGTCCTTATTATCCTTGATGTCTTTGTGACACTTGATGTCCCTGACCAGTGTTTGTCCAATTCCCTCCTTTCTTGAATTTCTCATGGTTTTCTTCATATGTCTCTGACTGCTCCTCACTCATCTTGGCTACTCTCCCTCTGTGTTGCTTTTCTCTTAATATTTCTTGTTCCTTAGGCTTCCATCTGTGCCTGAATCTTACCCCTCAGTCTCCTCAGGTGAGTGCATCTGTTCTCAATGCTGCCGTTATACAAACTCTATGCTGATTACTCTCAAATGCATACTTCTGGCTCAGATCTCTGCTCTGAGCTCCAGCTCCATTTATGAAACTGCTAACTGGAGACTTGGCTGTCTAATAGTGTGCATCACCCCCTTGGAGGGGTTGGTGGGCCATGGAAAAGCTAGGAAAGGTAGGTAACTTAATGATGTGACAAAATCCTAGGGAAGCTAGAGAGAAACAATGGCAGTGCTACATCAATGTATGAGTTATCAGAAGTGAAAAGACAAAGATTTGTGGTGATTGTATAAACCTGCCTGTGGCCTGTGCATGAAGAAATGATGTATAATATAATTTTATGGAATGGAATTGATATGGTCTTCACAGAATAAATAAAATATGTACAAAACCATGCTGGCCCTTTTTCTTTACAAACCTGCTGTTCTTGCTATCTTTGAATCAGTGATTGACTCCATAACCCACCTGATCACCCAAACCAAATTCTAGATCAGTTGCTCTTTTTTTTTGCTTCTCACATCATATTAGTCCATAAGTCCCGTTGATTATACTTCCTAATTATATTTTGATTTCACTCAGGCTTCTCTCTCATCACTCCTATTGAATTAAGTCAGCCCATTACCATTGCCTGTCTGGACTCTTTCAAAAGCCTCTTGACTAATCTTCCTGCTGCTGTTTCACTGTCCTTCTGGCTGCTGTCTCACCTTATCTAAAATGCAACTGTAATTATATTACCCCTTCCCACCTTTTTGCAATTGTTCAGCAGCTCCTATAACCTATTGAATAAAACCCAAATTCCTTAGCAAGGATTGTAGAACTCTTCATTATCTAGCTCCTGCCTTCTTTCTCCAGCTCCGCTCTTTCCAATCCTGTGCATATACCCAAAGCCTCAGCTAAATGGAACACTTTGTACTTCCTCAGCGTTCTTACTCTTACCTGCTATTCCTTTTGCCTGAGAGGTCCTTTGGGTTTCACAGCTTGGTTAACTTTTCACTGTCCTCACAATCCCACTCCATGTCACCTCCTCCAGGAAGCCTTCCCTGACCTGGTATTCTGGATTAGGCTCTACTCTTCTGTGTCCCCAAAGAACACTGAACTGTAGGAGGAGATATTTCTCTCTCTGGGGCTGTAAGTTTCTGAAGGGCAGGGACTGGGTTATATTTATCTGTATATACCCACAACTGAGCATGAAGCTTTTCGCTTTGTAAGGGGCAACAAGTTTTGTCAGTTGATGGAGTCTGCTTGGCTAACCTTTTCCATTGTTTAAAATCCTGTTCAGGCATCCCTCCTCCAGGCAAGGCCTTCCCTGTTCCAAGGTAAAATTAATTACTACCTTTTCTGTATTACTCCTGAACACTGTTTTTACTTCATTTATATTATTTATAATAATAACAATAGTAAAAACATCAACTGAATACTTAGCTATGTGCTTGGCCTTATGATAATTGCTTTAGTGCTGACTTGGAGTCATGGTCATCTTCAGTGTTTAGAACACGCTGTGAAGGGGTTACTATGATTATTTGCATTTTATAAAGGAAAAGGATTAGGTTTCAAGATACTGTGCTAAGTGCAAGGGATATGGCCTGAGAAAAGTGGGCAGGGCTTCTGCCTTCTTTCAATAGTCTAGTGGGAGAGATGAACATTAAATTAAACATTTCACAAATGATGGTTAAAAACTAACACTTCTTGAGAATTTACTTTTTGACAGGCACTCTTCTAGGTGCTTTACATGTGCCATTTTATTTAATCCTTATCAAAACCCTAGGAAGTATGTATTGTCATCCTTACTTTGCAGTAAAGGATACCACAGTTTGGTGGTGCTTGGAAATTTGCCCATGGTCCTACAGTCAGTGAGGGAAGTGCTAGGATTTGGACATTCAATCACCTGCCTCCAGTCTGGTGTTGTCCTGTGCCTGTGAGAACTGTGGAATGTGCTCTGAGACTGTCACAGGAGATCTAGCTTGACTAGGGTAAGGACGGAAGTAGGGCTTCCCAGAGGAAGTGACATGAGGGTTGAGAATCGAAGGATAAGCTGAGGGAGGAAGAGTTTCAGGCAAAGAGAACAGGATTCTTTGGGTTGACAAAAAAAGTCAAACTGTGAAATATCTGAAGAGATTTATTCTGAGCCAAATATGAATGACCATGGCCTGTGACACAACCCTCAGAAGGTCCTGAGAACATGTGCCCAAGGTGACTGGGGTGCAACTCGATTTTGCACATTTTAAGGAGGCACGAGACTTCAATCAAGTACGTTTAAGAAACACATTGGTTTGGTCCAGAAGGGTGGGATAACTTGAAGCGGGGGCTTCCAGTTTATAGGTGTATTTAAAAGTTTTCTAGTTGACAATTGTTTCAGTTTATCTAAAGACCTGGGATCTATAGAAAGGAATGTTTGGGTTAAGATAAAGGATTGTGGAGACCAAAGTTCTTATTTGCAGAGGAAGCCTTCAGGTAGTAGGCTTCAGAAAGAATAGGTTGTAAAATGTTTCTTTATCAGACTTAAAGTCTGTGTTGATGTTAACCTCGGATAGATATAATGAGGCATGTCTGACCCCCATTTCCCGTCATGGCCTGAACCAGTCTTTCAGGTTAAATTTTAAGGGTGCCCTGGCTGAGGAAGAAGTCCATTCAGATGGTTAGGGGACCTTAGAATTTTACTTCTGGCTTACGTTTGGTTTACATGTATTTTTTTTCTAGGTTGGAATTGTGGCTTATTCACTTTTGTATCAACACTGCTATGATTATTTATGTTCATATGTATATGTACAGGTATATATCTCCAGAAGTGTGGTACTTTGCACATAGCAGATACTTAAATGCTTGTTAAAAAACACAGAAACACATTTGTTGCTTCAACAAGGCTGTCTCTTTTGATTCTTTACACATATAAGTTAGACAGAACAAGGGTAACACATTCCTTTGAAAAGATAAGCAACAACAAAAGTGACAACAAAATAGAAGAAGTCATTTGTTTAATGTCTTCAGGTCACAAAGAGACACAGGCAGAATCAGAACTCAAATCTCTGTACTTGAGCCATTCTCTGTGGCTTGTCCTCTGGTTACTTCCATTGTCCTTCCAGACAACTGTGGAAGCATGTGGTCATGGGAAACTGAATCTGGGTGTGGCCATAGAACCTGAAAGATGTATAATATGTCACTAGCAAAGAGCCTAGTCCATCTGGGAGACATTTGCACCACACTAGCACCAGGGAACTTTTTACCAGTGAAGCGTGGGTTTTCTCCGTTATGAGCCAGTAGGTGTCACAATTTACCCAAGAAGAGCACAGCCAGGTCTGCATGGCAGCCTCTGACATGTCCAAGGTATTCTACCTGAAGAGCTGATGTGGACTGTCCTCTCATCCTTCACTAATTATCCGGAAAACTGGCAGCTTGTTGACCCCCTCCACCCGTCCTGTGAGGTGTGGCAGGTGGAGACAGATTATTTCAAAGCTTTGGCCAATTTAATTTCTTTTCTCTTTGGCCAGGGACCTTGTGGAGCTTCTGAGGCTGCCATCTGCATTGCGCTTCCTGTCTTTGTTTTCTCTATTCCCTGGATGCTTCTTCTCCTCACCTTTAAGGTAGCTCCTGGGTGACCTTCGCTCTCCAGCTTTTTTGTGGCTGCTCTGCATTTGCCTTGCAGAGCTTTTTTTTTTTTTTTTTTTTGGTTAGAGAAACTCTGTATCCCTTATTTCCAAGGTTTCCCTGGACTAGACATGCTTTTCTGTCTGCCCATCACCATGCCAAATGGGGCATCCAAATTTGTGTCTAATGGGGCATCCAAATTTGTGTGTTTTCTCTCCTGGCTGTTCCTGACCACATCAGAAAAGCTATCTCAGGGAGATGGTGGGGATGTACCCAACAATGGAAGGATGGAGGGCATTCAGGCAGGCTGAAAGAAGGATGGGGGAAGAGAATGAGGGAAGACAGGGAATGGAGGAAAGAGTGGTTGGGGATAGGACACTTATGACTCATTTGGAGTATAACCAACTGGCTGAACTCTCATTGACTGGAAATCTAACCTCAGTGTGCAGGTGGTCGGGGTAGAAGAAACATTGCAGAGGCCTCAAAAGCCAGTCTGGATCCATATTCTCAGGCCAAATCCCATTCTAAATATGAATAGTTCAATTGTATAGATTAGTACTAAGTATATTTTCAGGAGAAGACACATGGGGAGGGTGCGGAGGATAGCACCAATATTTATTAAATACTGTAGACTTCTGTAGCCTCTTTACATCACTCACACACAGCAGTTAGGAATGCACTTGATAGCAAGGAACAGAAAACTCAGCTTCAAGTGGCTTATATAAAGATACACTATTCTTTTCACATAATGAGAAATCTGGAGTTCGATGGCTTCAGCATTGCTTCAGTGTCTTGATGATGTCAGTCCAGATGACTCTGAGAGCCTCTTGGCCACAAGACAGCTCCTGCAGCTCCAGATAGCATCTTTGGTCAAAGCAGGAAGAAAAGAGTAGGAGAACCAGTTGGCCTCATCTTTCATTTTTTCAGGGAAGCAGAAACATTTCCGGGAAACTTTTTTCAGACTTCTGCTTATATAACATTGCCCGAAGCTGAGTTAACTGGCCATCCCTGGCTGAAGGGGAGACCAGGAAAATAAGTATTAAGATTTTCCAACCTCTAAAATGAAAGGTGCCACAGGATAATAAAATTGAGAATGGCAACCAGCAAGGTCTGCCACAATTACTTTTTTTTCTTTAAACCTCTCACACTAAAACTAGACAGATGCTAATATTATTTTACTAATTACAGGTAAGAAAATGGAGGTTTCATTAGGAAAATAAATTAATCAAGGTGAAACAACTAATATCTTGGAGAGCTGGAATTTAAATCTTGGTCATTTTGATTCTAAAGTCCTTGTCCTTCATGTGAGCCTTGGGAGGCTCAACCCTGACCTTGGACATGTACATCTCCAGGCTGTGTGTGGGGAGCTGTGTCTGCCAGCCTTAAAAGCAGGCTCCTGAAAAATCCTGTAAGTGTGAGAGAGAAAATGTTGGAGCCTCAGAAAATTACTTGCTTCTATTTAGGAAGCCTGGGTTTCCTGTGGTGTTGCTGGGTGGAGGAGGTGGATAGAGAAGGTGTGGAGAGAGAAATGAAGAAAATTAAGCCCTTACTCTTTGTTTTAAATGATTCCTAAATAGGGTTGGATATGCAGTTCTGGGAAGCATATCTTTTATTGGTGAGAGAACAAAGAGCCTGGAAATGTATGTAATATGTTAGGCTAGAGGAATTGTTCTATGAAAAATACCGCAGGACACTCAGGCTCTCTGCTGTTTCTCAAATGGGCAGCTGACAGGCCCCAATTTATAAAGGAGCAAATATAGGAAATAAAAGGCTTAGTTAAGTTTGACTGAATCACATTTCCCACGGAGCCGGAAATGACAAGTAGTGATTTCCTATCAATCACACCTCAGGTGACTATTTTAAAAGCAAACTGTCCCTGTTGCTATTAAAAGAAAAAAAAAAAAAAAAGAAGAAGGAAAGAACATTTCTTTCTGGATGTGGGTTTTTGCCCTTACCCTAACTCTGCACATGGCTATTTGGAAGACTTTAGACATGGAACTAACAGGAAAGTAGGAACTACTTTTTCCTGGGAGGAAAGTAGGTGGAGGAAACTTTGGCTTCAGTTCAGTTGAGCCTCCGGCTCCTGGAGGGAGGTTGTTGGAGATGTTCAGCCTCTTGTGTTTGGTAGGGAAACAAAACAGCTCTTGGACCTCAGCTAACACAGGAATGATGACCCTGGCTTGGGCAATCCCCTGTCTGTGCAGTCTTTCTAGAGATGATAGAGAATAGATTCCTTGTTCCTTGGCCCCACTCCTTCTCTGTGGAAGACAAATCTGGGATCTGACAGATCTTGGGATGGTTTTCAGTTCTCCTTCTCATGAGTGGCATTTGATGTAACCAGCTCCAGGCTCTCTGTCTCTATTATGTTTCAACAGTTTTGTTGAATGAGCAGTGATTTTGAGATTCTGGAGGCCTTTCACAGGCCTGGGAAGTACCAGGAAAAGTGAATTCTAGAGAAAAAGGTGTTAAAGAAATTAATTCCTTTATTAATAAAGATATTAAGGAAATTAAACAAGTCAGAGAAACTCTTCAAAGACCTCTTGAACATGTTATATCTTTTAGTCTTGCACACTTGGCCCTTTCCAGTTTGGCTCCAGTCACATATGCTGCTACTCTTTCTACAGTTGTCCTGTATTACAACTGGATGAGTGTATGCTCTATTTCCTCAGAGCCTGTTGTGATTTTCATCCTTCTCGGGTTTTGCTTTTCCTTCTGCTTGGGGTTCTCTTATCCCCATTCTTTTCTTGGCAAACACATTTGACACTCAACTCAAATCACTCCCTGGGGAAGTCTTTATGCCAGGAGTCAGTCTTCCTTGTGGCTACAGCATGGTCTGCATTGTGACACTTCTCATGAGATAAAGCAGTGGTTCTCAAACATTGCCCTCCTCAGATTACCTGGGGGATTGTTTAACATACATATTCCTGGGCTCCAACCCCAGAGCTTCTGACCTAGCACATCTAGGATAAGACCTAAAAGTCTGCATTTTAAGCAGGAGCCTGAGAGATTCTTAGGTGCTTTAATACTCAGTCCCCTTTCTCCACCATATGATATGGGGAGCCACCTGAACATACATGGAAAAGCTCTGTGGTAGAACAATTATTTGTTTTAATGGGTCTATTTCCCCTGCAATTATATTAGTTTCTCGGGGCACAGATTAAGTCTTTAGAGCCGGGCACAGGACATGCCAAATAGCACAATTCCATGGAGCAGGGAGAAAGGTTATTACTGTATGAATTTTACGGACCCTCTTCTTACTGATAAAGTAGTGGAGGCCAATGATACGCAGCTGGCACTCAGACCCTGGGGGTGAGTCTGAGAGTTGTGGAGTAAGACCTATATTTCATATGTAAAGACAAAGGAGAACAGTCATGGAAGATAAACATTTGATGGGGTGTTTTAGAATTTATCTTTTCTGTTCCATTTGTGCTCCTAGGGGGTTTTAGACTAGCATCTATCTTAGCTATTTCCACCCCCATATCCTCAGGCGTGTAGTAGATATATTTTAGAATTCTGTTAAAAGCATGCTCCTTTCTTTGGAAGTACCATAATTGACCCTGAACTGTATATCAAATTACCTCTTCAGAACTTGAAACAAGAGCTCCAGATGTTGTCAGATGGTAATGGGCAGAGGAGCTGTACAGTCATGTTACTACTACAGTCAGCATTATAGCAACATAGAGCTCAATGTAAATTTATGCTATGAGGAAGGGCCTTACAGAGAAAGTGTGTATGTGTGTGTGTGTATGTGTGTGTGTGTGTGTGTGTGCAGAGAGAGGAAATGTAGTAAATTTTCTTAGAGAGAGAGGAAATGCAGTACATTTTCTTAGAGAGAGAAAGAGAGGAAATGCAGTAAATTTTCTAGCAGAGACAAGAAGCCATGTGGTTCCAGGAAGAGACAGAGTTAGATAGGCAAAGGGACCAGGAGCCCACAGGTTTTCCAGTTTTTATGTGGCTTATCTGTATTTCCTGTTATCGCATTCTATGAAATACACCTGATTCTTTATAATCAGCCCTCCTTACCTTAAGCTAGCTTGAATCTATACCTTGAAACCCAAGACAGTGAGTGAATGAAAGATCCGCACAGTCTTAGTGTAAATAAGGGCATCTGCCGCCCCGGTTTCTCCTTGCCAGTGAGAGGTCCCACAACAAGATGCCATCTTGCATTGAACTTCTGTAACTCCTGACTTGTTTTCTAATCAATTTTGGGCTAAAGTTGTTCTTTCTTCCTTTGCTGGTTTGTATGTTACATCTAGCCGTAGTCTCTAGTGAGAATACACTGAGACAAGTTCCTAATAAAAAAACTCAAATTCATTTGCATTCCAAGGCTCACAATACCCACAGGTTTTCTGCCTTTAAGCAGAATTTCTGTCTGCAGCAGCCAAGCCCAGCAAGCAAGACAATCTTAACAGAGCTTCAAGTGGGATAATCCAGTGAAATATAAGTTCTGAGTACAGTTCTCCTATTGCACAAACTGGCCTGAAAGCAGAAGTCACATCAATTATAGGCAGCACTGAGCCTATGGAAGTCAGCTGGGAAACTGTGGACTGACTTGGGTAAGTGTTACATTGACCTCTGCCAGCACTATCAACTGATCCATCAATAAACTGGCAATCCATCAAATCTACACAAGTTCACTGACTGACCTAGCACATCAATACAATATTATGCCTGGAAACCAGAGGTGCTAAGGGGGAAACTAGTTTTAGGGTCAGACATACCCACCTTGAAGCCTGCTCTATTACTTCTTTCTGGGAGCGTTTGAGTAAATTTACTCAAATTCTCTGGGCCTCACTTTCTTTATCTGTAAAATGAGGTCAATAATGAATCCTTAGTATGTGTTTCCCACCCTGCCCCAAGAGCCCATCAATATCTAAGGCTACATAAGAGGGCAAAGTTGAGTCTCTCGTATTTTCTCATTTAAATTTATTTTTTCTGGCTGAGCATGGTGGCTCACGTCTGTAATTCCACAATTTGGGAGGCTGAGGCGGGCCAGTTGCCTGAGCTCAGGAGTTTGAGACCAGCCTGGACCACATGGCAAAACCCTGTGTCTACAAAAAATTTAAAAATTAGCAGGGTGTGGTGGCACATGCTTGTGGTCCCAATTACTTGGGAGGCTGAGATGGGAGGATTTCTTGAGCCCAGGAGGTCGAGGCTACAGTGAGGTGCAATCACACCACTGCCCTCCAGCCTGGGCAATAGAGTGAGACTCTGTCTAAATATATATGTATTTCCAAATAGCTGCCTACCAGTAGGCCAGTTAACACTTAGACCAGGTATGGCATAGACACTAAGTGGTTGTACCCCTGCAGTAAGCTGATGTCTGCTAGCCTGAAGTTAGAAGATCTGGATTCTAGTGCTACATTTGAACCTCTCCTTCACACCCTGTCAACTATGAAAGAACAGAATCATTCCTTCTCCCAGGTTTTCTGAAGATTGCATGAGAAAATGATTGGGAACAAAAGATTAGGCAATCTGTAGGGCTTCCACAAGAGAAGGCTGATGGTGGAAATGACTCTGTAGTTAATCTGAAGCCAACTGAACTGCCCTTACAGGGAGGTAGGGCCTGAATCTGGCAGCCATCAGCCATACTCCACTAACCTGGGGGAAGCTGAGGGTGAATTAATACAGAGTAGGGAGGCAGAATTCTTTATTGAATAATTAGTACTATCCTTTCGTAGTGTCTTGTAGGACCTTGTTACTCAGAGTGTTGGTGAAACCTTGTCTGGAATTTTTGACTCACAGAATTTATTGGCATAATAAAATGGGATTTTTAAGCTTCTAAATATTGCATTAATTTGTAGGTAGCAATAGTAACTGGAACAAATAATAGGGTGCATTATGGACATCACACGGGAGCTCATTAGAAATGAAGAAATTCACGCTTCACCCTGGACCCACTGAATATAAATCTGCATTTTAACAAGATCCCCAGATGATCCATATGTGCACTGAAATTAGAAAAGCACTAAAATCTAGTAGAGAACATAGGAGATTGGTTTTTAGCTGGCTTCTAATTAGAATAATGATGCAAATTGCAAAACTGACCAAAATTCCTTTTGTCAGTTGGCTAGGATGAGGAAAAGAAGAAAAACCTCTTTTAAAAAAATTTTTTAGTCCTCTTTTGCAAGGCATTTCCTTCAGCTGTTTTTTATTCGTATAAAAAAAATTAGGTTTTGGAGGTAAGATAATTGATTTGTTTCATTAGCTCAATTGTTAGCAACTGGGTCATCAGAACTGTGAATAAAGAAGACTGGTGGGGAGAAAGGCAACAAACACTTATGGGAGGAGTACTATTTTGTTGTTGCTATAGATTAGTTGATTCCTCAGAAAAGCTCTATAAGAAGTCTTATTTTCACTGTTTTACAGATCAGAAATAGGTTCATAAAGTTTGAATTGGTTGCTAACTTCATTCAAAGGGTGGAGCTAGAATTTAAATGCAGGCCTGTTTGATTTTAAACATTATACCCCACTATTTGTTTCAGTTACTGATGTGGTTTGGCTGTGTCCCCACCGAAATCTCATCTTGGATTATAGCTCCCATAATTCTCACGTGTTGAGGGAAGGACCTGGTGGGAGATAATTGAATCACGGGGGTGGTTTCCCCAATACTGTTCTCGTGGTGCTGAATAAGTCTCACGAGATCTGATGGTTTTATAAGGGGAAACCCCTTTCACTTGGCTCTCATTCGCTCTCTTGCCTGATGCTGTGTGAGATGTGCCTTTCACTTTCTTCCATGATTGTGAGGTCTTCCCAGCCATATGGAACTGTGAGTCCATTAAATATCTTTTTCTTTATAAATTACCCAATCTCAGGTATATCTTTATCAGCAGCGTGAAAACAGACTAATACAGTTGCTATTGCTGCTTACAAATTAATACAAAAGTTAGAAGGTTAAAACAATCATTTTATTATGCCAATAAATTCTATGGGTGAGGAATTCTAGACAAGGCACAGAGGGAATGCCTTGTCTCGCCTCCTAATGGATGGGGCGACTCTGTGGCTAGAGCTGGACTCAGGAAGGCTCCTTCACTTACATGTGAGGCAGTTGATGCCAACCATCAGTTTGGATCTTAGCTGGTGCTTCTCACCAGAATACCTACACATGGCCTCTCCATGTGACCTGGACTTTTTAGCAGCATGGTGGTCTCAAGGAAGTTGGACTTTTTCACGGTGTCTCAACGTTCCAGATGTGAGTGTCCAAGTGAATAAGACAAAAGCTTTATCACCTTTTCTGACTAAGCCTTAAAAGTCTTATAGTTTCTGTTCTACCACATTCTATTGGAGTTACAGGTTAAGTAACTACAAATCTGCCCAAATTCAAGGGGAGGTGACCAAGATCCCACTTCTGATGAGAGGATCATCAAAGGCCATGTAATTATCTTTAATTTCCTTAGCATTTGATGGGATACCTTTGGGGTATACTTTGATGGGATATGGTAGGCCATTTGAGTCAAAAGTTTTGCTTCACTGTTGCATAGGAACAGCTATATGTAGTCATAAAGCAGCAGATGCAACCACAGGCCAGGCATACTGAGGGCACCAACTGATTTGTTGACATCTTCCAGTTATCTTTGTAGGCCTTGCCAAAGTAAGTAGAACTTTCAAGCTCTAGTAAGCAGGAACTAGAAATTCCAGTTAAAGCTTCTAATGGAGATTGAAAAAAGCAAGGTGGAGTCTTTGTGTCTTCTGGAGGAAAGTTTAATGTGTGGGAGGTGGACATTGGGTTGGTGATTTCTGGCACAGGTGTTGAAAGGCACTCACCTTTCTCCATTATTTCCAGGGTTCTCTTGCTTTTTTCACTTTCTTGACCTGATTTACTTTGACAAGAAGAGCTACTGTTTTCCAAGATATTTTGCTTCTCAGTGTATTTGACTCAAATGTCAAGAGGAAATAGAAGAGATAATGTGAGAAGTGTTAGGGAATCCAAGGGAAAAAGCCCTAGATAGGTTTAAAAATCAAGTCTCCTTAGCTTGATTCTGATAGATTCCAGCTTGGAGGATGACTAGTCATCCTCCAAATTGGTTATCTCTGTTGAGAAGACCTGAAAAAACATCCCCTAAATGGTTCAGATTCTGGAGTGCAGTATCTCGTCTAACATTTAATGTCATGAAGATCATTACTGTGTAACTCATATGAGAATAGTCTATTACCTAAGAAGAGAACAGGGAAAGCCACAAGCAGAACTGACAATAATAATAGTGAATATAGTCATAAAATGATCTAAACTGGGGAGCAGCTCCCATGTGCCACTCTCTGCCTGGATATTCATTCCACAGCTACTATTTCCCGCTACATGAAGAGTCATACAGCAGGTTGGTCAAATGACCGAATGACAATATAGAATTTGGGTTAGATGTAACTGCATCTGTGATACAAATTGTCAAACTGCAGATATAAGTAAATGCCTAATCTCAAAATCTGTTTCTCTATCTCATTCCCACTGAAAGTCATCAAGCTAAAGTCAAACAATTAACAGAGTCATCCCGTTTCCATCATAGTTTTCTAGCATATGATGCTATGGTACCCCAGGGACTGATTTTAAGCTGCCATCCCAAGGGGAGAAAGGAAAGTAAAATTCATTCCCCATATACTAGGTTCTATGGCTTTGCAAGTGGGAAAATTAGGAAGAACAGGGTGGGTACAGAATTTGTTGAGAGTTTCCTGGTCCCAAAGTAAGGCGGGTAGATCAAGCAGGGGAGTGAGCTGATCCACGAATGCTGAGGTTGAAAAGATACTGGCCATCAAAGCCACACAATTTTGCCCCACAGGAGCATGTTCGGAATTACAAAAGACTTGAAATACTCTGACACAGCAGCCACAGGAAACTGCAGCAGAGGCAAAATGGTCTTCTAAGCCGCCTTGATGCAGATACTCTGCTCTGGCGAGCTGCCCATTGGCCTCTGTGCTGATGGAGATGATTTCCCCACACAAAGTTGCTCGAGTTGTCAAAAATGAGCAAGAGGGTGCTGCTAACTTTGAAGTGAGTGTGGCATAAGTGCTTGCTGAGGTAATGGTGAATCACAGCTTTGGATTTCAGGGACAGGGAGTGGGTGCTGTTCCCAGCGTTAGCTCAAGATGAAATTGGACAAGGTCTCCAATTATCCTGGGCCCCTTATTTTTTCTCTTTTCAGGATACAGAGAAGTGATGATTGGTCTGTTTTCTTCAAGTAATGAGTAACATTCACCTACATAGTGGTTACACTGAGAAAGTGGTTGGGAACTTTTTTTGGGGACATGGGGAACACAGGTTGAAAATCTTACATAGCCTTTCTGATTCTAGTTTTTTTTTTTTTTTCCTGTAGGCATGGCATTATAATACATTCAGCATTTTTCTTTTTCTGGTCTCAGGTGTTCTTTTCCATGAGTTGGGACATACTAGAGGTCCTAGACTTTCTGAGTGGGTCCTAGACTTTCCTAGCTCTTGTGAATCCAGTGAGCTATTCCATCAGGCTGAGAGGCCAGGATAGTGCGTGGCATCCTCTGCCACAGATGGCTGCCAGCCTCCTAGAATTTCTCGCCATAAGGGGAAAGTGAGAGTGTGGATGGATGAACATAGATTCCCGCCCACTCACTGTGGATGGAATTTGATTTGATTCCATTCAATTCAAGGTCAACAGATCCCTTCTTGTGCTCTCCTGTTCCATCCCAGCTCAGCCCATCTCCGTCCATTCCATCTGTCTCAAATTTTGTAAGTTCCATTTCATTTATGGAGATACAGAATTCTTTTCTGCTTAAGGAGCTCCCTCTGTGGACAACACCCTGCTAGCCATCTCAGGGCAGTCATAGGAAACCCCTTGTAAAAGTGACTTAGGAGAGTTATCAAGCTGCCTTCAATTTTACCCATTCCAAGGCCTTGCTGTTGCTATTCCTGGTTTTCCTCTTGAATATACCCTCTCTACTTCTCCTCTGAGGCATGTGAGGAGGAAGACTGGAGTCCTGGGCCCTGACTAGTTCTTGTTTATCTCTGAATCTCAATTCGTGTGCCCAATTTGAGGCACATATTAGGTTGGTGCAAATGTAATCATGATTTTTGCCATTAAAACTAGTTAAAAGTAATGGCAAAAACCACAATTACATATGTACCAACCTGATACATATGACGCATCTTTGTTAATTGTGGTCCATGTTAGTTGAATAAATAATAAGCTCTGTGGCCTTGGGCAAGGCACTTGCCCTTTCTGGGTTTGTTTCCCTCTCTTGCAGAACAGGCAATTTGACTAGGTCAGTGGTTCTCAGACTCTGGTAGGAATTCTGATTCGGGAAGTCAGTCCCAGTAAAATCAGATTCCGAGAGTCAGAATAACAGTGATTAAGGGCATTCCAGTTGCAGCTCTACCACTTACTAGCTCGGTGATCCTGGACAAGTGACTTAGCTTCTCTAATCTGTTTCCTCATGTGTGAAAGGGATGTAATACCCATGCCAGATGGTTTCTATGGGAGTTAAATGAGTACTATATGCAAAGTGTTCCCTACAGTGCCTGGAATGTAAACAGTGTCATGTGAGTGTTGGCCATTATCACTTGAGTGGGCCTCTATTGTACATCAAGAGCTGGCCATTTGGTATGAAGAAAATAAAGTTGACAAGAATAGTTTCCCCTGACATCAAGAAGTTTATAATCATCCTGGCTAACATGGTGAAACTCCATCTCTACTAAAAATACAAAAAGTTGGCCAGGCATGGTGGCGGGCACCTGTAGTCCCAGCTACTCTGGAGGCTGAGGTAGGAGAATGGGGTGCATCTGGGAGGTGGAGCTTGCAGTGAGCCGAGATTGCACCACTGTACTCCAGCCTGGGCGATAGAGTGAGACTCCGTCTACAAAAAAAAGTTTATAATTAGTGAAAAGATAGGTCATAAACTTTGTGAAATATAAATATATGTATAGGAAAAAACAAAGTATAGTAATATATTATCGGGAGTCATCTGCATAGTAGCACTATTGATATAGTTTTTTAAAATTCATATTTTTCTGAATTTTTATGTTTTCTAAAATGAGCTTTTATTAAATCTTAAGGACAAATAAACATTCATAACAGAATGGTAGACTTTAACATAGGAGATATTTGGAATTATAATCCAAAAAACTCAAGTTGATTCTTTTCTTTTTGTACTTTCCCTCCTTCATTCAGGATAAAGCTAAGAAAAAACATTGGCATGATAAAGCCCTTCAAGGTCTGCTCTTCAACTTCATTTCTTTCCATTTCCCCTCTCACACTCTGTGGTGCAGCCATTCTGAATTATTTTCTGTTCTCTGAAACAGGTTCAGTCTTAAAGTTCTACTTTAACCAATATTTATTGGGGACTTATAAATAAACCAATATTTATTGAGGACTTCAATGACCCCTTGCGAGGAGAGCAAAATGCAGCAGGGAGCTGACTATGGGAGATTTCCTTAGTGGATAGTTTGTGTTGAACTCCTTTGCCTAAGAAAAAGTAGAAATCATATTAGATATTTGATTTATATTGTTTTGAGAATGAATACAAATAAGTTTGGTTGATGAGAATTGTACACAAAAACGTTTTAATTCTCAAGTATTACATGTTAGGTAAACGAGATAAGGTTATTGAGACTAAAATTATTAATTCCTCCATTTTCTCTGAGTCTTGGGATGAATTTCCTCTACTTCTATAGTCGCACAGGAGAAGGCTGGCTTCTGGTGAGTGTGCTCTTGGGAGGTGTTGAGAAGCTTCCACCTGCAGGGTAAATGCCAGGACTAAAAACAGATCATTTTCTAGACCAAGGGCTGCAGAAGAGAAGAAATAGGTAGTTAGTACATTCCCCTTCTTTGTATTCTAGATTCAGCAAGCAGACCTCTTTTTCTTTTATTGCCAACTAGTAAATACAGTGTATTAATTGAGAATCCATTATGTAGCAGGAAGTGGTGATGAATAAGGGAGATAGAAACCCTGTCCTCAATAATAATATGTATTAATATTCATTAAATGATGGGCAGTAAATACTTTGCATGTGTTAACTCACATAATCCTTATAATAACCTTGGAAGGAAGGTACACTGATCATCTCCGTTTTAGAGGTATAAAAATAGAGGCATTGAGAAAGCAAATACTTGCCTAAGCTGTCACAACTACTGAACCAGAGTGGAGGTGTTGCTCGGATTTGAATTCAGTCTTCCTGTCCCCAGAGCCCAAGTCTTAAACACTTATTATACTATACCATAGCATACATGCATATATTCTAGTGAGGCTGCTGAGAGCTCCTTGTTGACATGAACAATTCAGGTAAAACACATGGGTAGGACAGAGAGGATTAAAATAGGCTATTAAGCATCCAACAGGTAATTTATAAGCCACATTGTAGCACTTTCCTTTTCTCTTCTGAGGCTTTGCAAAGCCTGTCCCACCACCTGAATAGCCTTTCTTTCTTCCCATAGATTGATATACTTAAAAAATATTTATATATAATTTACATAAGATGATATACCCACATCTTAAGTATGTAGCTAAATGAGTTTTGACAAATGAATATGTTGGCGTAGCTGCCACTCAAATCAAGAACATTTTTGTTGCCTAGAAAAGTCCTCTGTACTCAACTACCCCACACTTGACTCTTTCTGCCTAGTTGGATCTGATTTCTGTTAACATAGCTTAGTCTTCTTTGTGTTCTAGAATTAGTGAAATCATACAGTATGTTCTCTTTTGTTTTGGCTTCTTTCACTCACCATAATGTTTTTGAGATTTATTCATAATGTTATGTTTCTTCTGTTTTCTTTTGGTTTTTGTTTTATTACTGAGTCCATTGCATGAATTTACCATACTTTTAACATTGTTTTACCTATCAGGAGTGTTTCCAGTTTTTGGCTAATATGAATAAAGGTTCTACAAAAATTTTTGTACTTTTTGTGAACACATGGCTTTATTCCTTTTGAGTAAATACGTGGGAGTAGAATTGCTGGATTATCCAACAGGTGTTTACCTGTTTTCTAAAGTGGTTGCATCTTTTTGTATTCCCACCAGTGGTCTAGGAGATTTCCAGTGGCTCCATTTCATCACCAACATTTTGCATTGTTAGTATTTAATTTTGATGGTTCTAGTGTCTGTGAAGCAATATCTCATTGTAGTTTTGATTTGCATTTCCCTAATGACTAATAGTGTTAAATATATTTTCATGTGTTTCTTGGCCATTCATATACATTCTTTTGAGAAATCTGTGCTTGAATCTTTTGGCTACTTTTTAGTTTGTCTGACTTTAAAATATTAAGTTATAGGAGTTCTTTATATATTCTGAATTTAAGATTTTTTTTAAAAAAAATTACTCTTTATTTAACTTCAAAAATACTTCAGCATTCTAAATGTACAAAAATAAATTTTGCGAATTATCTTTAAGTACAGAAGGTTCTTGAACTTTCATTGATGCAGGGGTTCTTCACTTTGCTGACAATGAAGAGTTCTACAGTTTGTTTAAAAACAGTTTAAAAACTACTGCACTTAATTAAAAAAATCTAAGCACTGCTCATGTCAGCTGACCCCACTTTGTCCATGGCTAAGAATGGCAAGAGAATGCTGTGTAACCATATACAGAAACAAGACAACCTGAAGCTAAATAGATGCACTGCAGAGTCAACAGGTCCAACCTCACAGTGCATGCCCTGAGCTTGGGTGCCTCTAAAAGGCACCCTTCCCCACAGCCTCAACACCAAGCAAGGAGCATCGGTAGTTTGCCTTTGTTGTTCTATTCTTTTTAGAAACTATACATACAGTTGATAACTCAGGGTTTCTACCTCATAACCATATAATTAACACCACCTTGCAAATAAAAAAATGCCAGAAATATCTTTAAATACTTTGTCACGCCAATAGCAAAGTATACAGAATGAGGAAAATACAAAAGTGCCTTTTCATTTTAAAAATACTTGGAAATACGTACAACTCTTGTGCAGTTTCATGGTGCTCCAGACACCCATGGCCACTTCATGTAAACAACTGACAATTTCTAGAGTACTTTGAGAGACTACAATGTGATTGTGATTAAATTATGTAATTAAATCTAAGGAAGGTGATATCATTTAGCTGTGTCCCCACCCAAATCTCATACTGAATTGTAGCTCCCATAATTCCCATGTGTCATGGGAGGGACTTGGTGGGAGGTAATGAATCATGGGAGTGGGTCTCTCCTGTGCTGTTCTCATGATAGTGAATAAATCTCACAAGATCTGATGGTTTTATCAAGGGGAGTTCCCCTACACAAGCTCCCTCTTGCCTGCCGCCATGTAATATGTTCCTTTCTCCTCCTTTGCCTGCCGCCATGATTGTGAGGTCTCCCCAGTCATGTGAAACTGTGAGCCCACTAAACCTCTTTTTCTTTATAAATTACCCAGTCTCGTATATGTCTTTATTAGCAGCATGAGAACTAATACAGTAAATTAGTACCAGGTAGTGGGATGCTGTGTAAAGATACCTGAAAATGTGGAAACAACTTTGGAACTGGGTAACAGGTAGAGGTTGGAACAGTTTGGAGGGCTCAGGAGAAGATAGGAAAATGTGGGAAGTTTGAAACTTCCTAGAGACTTGGTGGGTTCAGAAGACAAGAAGATGTGGGAAAGTTTGGAATTTCCTAGAGACTTGTTGAATGGCTTTGACTAAAATGCTGATAGTGATATGGACAATAAGGTCAAGGCTGAGGTGGACCCAGATGGAGATGAAGAAGTTGTTGGGAACCAGAGTAAAGGTCACTCTTTCTATGCAAAGAGACTGGTGGCATTTTGCCCCTGCCCTAGAGATGTGTGGAACTTTGAACTCAAGAGAGATGATTTAGGGTATCTGGTGGAAGAAATTTCTAAGTGGCAAAGTATTCAAGAGGAAGCAGAGTAAAAAATTTGAAAAATTTGCAGGCTGATGATATAATAGAAAAGAAAAACCCATTTTCTGGGGAGACATTCAAGCCTACTGCAGAAATTTGCATAAGTAACAAGGAGCAGAATGTTAATCATCAAGGCAATGGGGAAATGTCTCCAGGGTATATCAGAGACCATTGCAGCAGCCCCTCCCATCACAGGCCTGGAGACCTAGGAGGAAAAAATTGTTTCCTGGGCCCAGGCCCCCCCTGCTGTGTGTAGCCTTAGGACTTGGTGCCCTCTTTGCCAGCCATTCCAGCTGTGTCTAAAAGGGGTTAAGGTACAGCTTAGACCATGGCTTCAGAGGGTGTAAGCTCCAAGCCTTGGCAGCTTCCATGTGGTGTTGTGCCTGCAGGTGCACGGAAGTTAATAATTGAGGTTTGGGAACCTCCACCTAGATTTCAGAGGATGTATGGAAACCCCTGGATGTTCAGGGAAAAGTTTGCTGCAGGTGTGGAGCCCTCATGGAGAACTTCTGCTAGGGCAGTGCAATAGGGACATGTGGGATCGGAGTCCCCACCAGGGCACTGCCTAGTGGAGCTGAGAAGAGGGCCACCATCCTGCAGACCCCAGAATAGTGGATCCCCTAACAGCTTTTCATGTACCTGGCAAAGCCATAGACACTCAATGCCAGCTTGTGACAGCAGCCAGGAAGGGAGCTTTACCCTGCAAAGCCACAGGGGTGGAGTAGGCCAAGCCTGTGGGAGCCCACCTTTTGCATCAGCACTCCCTTGATGTGAGATGTGGACTCAAAGGAGATTGTTTTGGAGCTTTAAGATGATTTGATTGCCCCACTGGATTTTGGACTTGCATGAGGCCTGTAGACCCTTTGTTTTGCCCAATTTCTCTCACTTGGAATGGCTGTATTTACTCAATGCCTATACCCCATTGTATCTAGGAAGTAACTAACTTGCTTTTGATTTTACAGGCTCATAGGCAGAAGGGACTTGCCTTATTTCGAATGAGACTTCGGACTGTGGACTTTTGAGCTTATGCTAAAATGAGTTAGGATTTTGAGGGACTGTTGGCAAGGCATGATTGGTTTTGAAATGTGAGGACATGAGATTTGGGAGGGGTCGGGGTGAAATAATATGGTTTGGCTGTGTCCCCACTCAAGTCTCATCTTTAATTTTAGCTCCCTTAATTCCCATGTGTCATGGGAGGGACCAGGTGGGAGGTAGTTCAATCATGGGGGTGGGTCTTTTCCATGCTTTTCTCATGATAGTGAATAGGTCTTAGGAGATCTGATGGTTTTATAGAGCGGAGTTCTCCTGCACATGGCCTCTTACCTGCCACCATGTAATACATACCTTCATACCTTTCCCCTCTTTTGCCTTCTGCCATGATTGTGAAGCCTCTCTAGCCATGTGGAACTGTGAGTCTGTTAAACCTTTTTCTTTATAAATTACCCAGTCTTTGATATGTCTTTATTAGCATGACAACTGACTAATACAGAAGGCAACAGACACCTCTCAAATAAGAAATGTGTCAATTATGGCACTCCCCTACCCTAAGGTATTCACAAGGAGACAGATAAACAATTTTTCACTTATGCTCCTCCTCCTCTTCTCCCTTCATCTTTCTCTTCCATCTTTTCTGGACAACTTTAGTGGGATTCTTTGCATCATCAAACTTTCCTTTAGACTTACAGTCAGCAACATCTTTCTCATGCTTCTCCCTCAGCTTTGCCGCTTTACTGATGCAAGGTTGCATTTCACTGTTACTTAAGTTATTCCACATCTCACCAGCTTTTTTGCCATATCTCTGATAGAGATTACAGGGTTTGTGGATCTGATCTTGGGGTAGACTTCTGAAAAGAACTGGAAGAATACAGACGGTGGACATTTGAGGGAATTAGAGTCCTTCTTGCCTCCTTTGGCTGATCTTTAATCCTTCATTTCCCAAACATGGAGTACTTTATCCACCTTTGCCACTTCATCAAATTTAAACTCTCTCCTAGACATTGTCTGCTACTTCTCAGAGCACTACTTGGAAAATTTTGCAAAATTGACAGGGACTTCTGGGTTTTTCATTATGTTCTTCTCCGCACACGTGCACAAAGAAGGTATTAAGCAGAACCTTTGGTTTCTTGGGATCACTTTTAGGCAACCTGACTGTATTGTTCACTTGTCTAATTGAAACTTTTTACCCAATCTATATATTGTGATGTTTTTTCCCCAATCTGGCTTATCTTTTATTTTCTTTATAGTGCACTTTGAAGAATAGAAGCTTTAAGTTTGGATGAAGTCCAATTTATTAATCTTATTTTATAGCTGAGGCTTTTTTTTTGTATTCTAAGAAACCTTGTTTACACCAGTATATGGAGATATTTTCTGTTTTCTTCTAGGAGTTTTATATTTTTAGCTTTTATCCCTAGGTCTGTGATCTATCTTGAATAAATTTTTGTATATTGTGTGAGGTAAGAGTAAAGAATTAATTTGTACTGCCTTATAATTATGTCAAGGTTTTCCAATAGAATTTCTTAAAAACAATATTTTCCTATGAAATTACTTTGGCAGCCTTGTTAATTTTAAAGTAAATTAAAATAAATTAATTGCATATATTTAGATGTAACTTGGATCTATTTTCTTTCCATTTAACTGTGTATACTTCATATATACCACACTGAATTGATTGTTCTAGGCTTATAGTAAATCTTGAAAGCATGTTGTATAATTCATTCAGCTTTGTTCTTTTTCAAATTTTTTTGGCAATTCAAAGTAATTTGTATTTTTAAGTACATTTTAGAATTATCTTGCCATACCTCCAGAGATTTTGACAGGATACAATTGGGTAGACTTGGCAATTTTATAATACTGAATCTTCCAATAGGAAAATAAGGTTTTTTTTCTAGATTTTTAGTCTTTTTTTAGTAATATTTTATACTTTACTTCTTTCTGTAATATACTTCTTTCTGTAATATTTTATACTTTACAGTATAGTCTTACACACTTTTGTTACATTTATGCCAGAGTATTTTACATTTTTAGATGCCATTATAAATGGCATTATTCCAATTATTTTTCTTATTGCGTATGAATGAAATTGATTTTGCAGATAAATATAATCGATACTGAATTTTTATCCTTTGTCTTTGCTAAATTTCCTTGTTGATAGTAGTAGGTTTTTTGGGGGATATATTCCTTAGTGGATCCTTTTTAAACAATCATATTTTTTATAATGAAGATAGTTTTACTTATTTCATTCTAATCTTTTTTTTTTTGAGACGGAGTCTTGCTCTGTTGCCCAGGCTGGAGTGCAGTGGCCGGATCTCAGCTCACTGCAAGCTCCGCCTCCTGGGTTTATACCATTCTCCTGCCTCAGCCTCCTGAGCAGCTGGGACTACAGGCGCCGGCCACCTCGCCCGGCTAGTTTTTTTTTTTTTTTTTTAATTTTTAGTAGAAACGAGGTTTCACTGTGTTAGCCAGGATGGTCTCGATCTCCTGACCTCGTGATCCGCCCATCTCGGCCTCCCAAAGTGCTGGGATTACAGGCTTGAGCCACCGCGCCCAGCCTTTCATTCTAATCTTGTTGTACCCGTTAGAATCCCTAGTAGTATTAACTATTGTGTTAAACATAAATGTGAAAAATTAACTTTTCCTATTCCCAATTATAAACAAAAGTCATTTAATATTTAATCATTAAGTATGTTAGCTATAGAATTTTTGTAGAAGCTTTTGGTCAGATTGAAAAAAATTCCTCAAGTTTTTATGTGCTGGAAGATATTTTTAATGACTGAATGTTAAATTCTGTCTAACACCTTTCCTACATCTAGTAATGTGATCATATGTCTTTTGTCTTTATTCTGTTAATGTGATGAATTAAATTAATAGATTTATGAATGTTGCACCAACCCTGCATTCCTAGGATAAGCCTAATTTGCTCATGATACATTATTCCTTTTCTACATTGCTAGATTTACTTTGACCTTTTTTTTTTTTTGGAATTTTTGCATCTATATTTATGAAGGACATTGGTCTGTAAGTTTCTTTTTTGTTATTGACTTCTTAAAGATGTGCTATCAAGATTATGCTAGCCCTATAAAACGAGTTGGGAAGTGATTATTTTCTGAACGTATATAAAACTGGTCATATTTTATTCTTACATGTTTCATAGAAGTCACCAGGAAATGATTCAGAAATGAGAGGGACATGTAAACACCACCACCACGACGGCTATTTGAACCTCAAGTTTTCTCTGTGAGATTTTGTTATGAGTTTAATTTTAAAATATAGATAGGGTTATTAAGATTGTTTTCTTATTTTGGTAAGTTGCATGTTGAAGGAATTTTTCCATTTTATCTAAGCAGTCAAGTTACTTTATATAAAGTTGTTCGTAGTATATTCTTATTATCCTTTAATGACCATGGAATCTATAGACATGCAGATAATTTGTGTTCTTTATTCTCTCCCTCTCTCTCAATAGCATAGCCCTAGATTTATTTATTCTACTAACCTTGGTAAAACAGTTCTCTTGTCTTATTGATTTTTCAATTATTTGTTACTAATTGTATTGATGTCTCCTATTATCTGTATTATTTTCACTATTTTACTTTAGTTATTATTCTTTTTTCCTCTAGCTTCTTAAGATTAAAGAACAGATTACTTATTTTACAGCTTTCTTCTCATCTAATATAAGCGTTAAGGATATAAATTTTCCTTTGAAGACTGCTATAGCTACCTCTCACAAATTTCACTGTATATGTTGTAATTATCCAGTTAAAAATGCTTTCTAATTTTACTTGCGATTTCTTCTTTGACTTATGGATATTAGATGTCTATTACTTAGTTTTAAAATATTTCTTTTGCTACATTAATTGTTTCTAATTTAATGTAGTTATGGTCAGAGAAAATAATCTATGTAATTTCAATCCTTCTAATTTATTGAGGCTTTTTTTTTTAAGCGACCCAGCATATGTTCCATCTTTCTGAATGTTTTACATGCATTTAAAAAGAGTATGCATTTTACAGTTGTTGAGGATAGAGTTCTAGAAATGCCCATTTTGTCAAATTGGTTGATAATGTTCAAATCTTCTCTATTCTTACTGATATTTTTTGTATCTTTCATCAGTTACTAAGATAGGGACATTGTCATCCCTAACCATAATTATTGCTCTATTCCTCACATGTAAATGTGTCAAGTATTGCTTTGTATAATTTAAACCTATGTTATTCATTGAAAAATCATTTAGGATTGTTATGTCTCCCAGATGAGTTGACCTTTCAATCGACATGAAAAGTGCTTCTTTCCCTCTGGTGATATTCTTGAAGCCAATATTGTTTGACTTAAGATAGCCACTACAACTTTCTTATGCTTAGTGTTTGCATGGTATATTTTTTCAAATGTTTTAATTTCAATCTGAGTGTACATTTTTATTTTATTGCAATTGTTATAAACAATATATTGTATTCATATATTTCAAAACATATACAATACACATATGCAATTTTTATTTGTCAACAAATAATTTCTTTAAAAATGCAGTTTTTCACAAACTGTTCTATCCTTTATGAAGGTAGAACCCAAGTCTGTTTATTGCTGGCCTAGCACAATGTTTATTTTTATCGCTGTAAGTCTGTCTGCTTAAGATACATACATGTATATATATATATAACTATAACTGTAATTTAAAAAATGAAAACATGTTAGAGATATAAGATCTACAATCATATATTTTTCAGTAGGAAAGTGATGTTTGGAGAAGTAAGATCACTTTCCAAGGCCACACAGCTAGTTGGTAGTAGGAACAGGACTTGTAGACTCTCCTAGATCAGCACTTGTCTCACTTCAGCTTATGTATATCTTCTGATTAAATTTTCTAGACTAGTTCTGCAACCCAAATGTATTAATATTGACTTTGGGTTTCACTCGTGGTTTTGATGAAGTAATAGAAACGGGATTTATCCTTCCACTTGAAACAACCAGAAAAATTGGATAAAATATATATAACAATGACTTTTGAGGTATCAAGCATCAAAGAACAGTGATCCCTGTGAAACGGGAAACAAATGAGGTTTGTCCTACAATTGCCCCAACTTACTGCTATGAGAGTGCTTCCAGACCATAGTATAGAGATGAGGAAATCAGGCAGAGGCATGTGCAGTGTGATGCAAAGAGCTGGGAAGATAGTCTCAAGTATGGAATACTTAAGATATCCAGAGTTCCCAGGACAAAGGACTGAAGAGGAGAGAGATACATGGACAGCTCCAAAGTTCTGCAGAGGATCACACTTGACCATTCAGCAGATACTGATCAAAATGTGTGTGAGGAAACCTCCTGAGGTGGAGAAAAACCATCTAAAAAAATTAAAGGGAAAAAAGTACCAGGTGTCCACAAAAGTACCAGAAAAAGTGCTTGTTTCCACCAGCCAGACTGGAAAACCTACAATTCATGTAGATTTTTGAGTAGAGTATACAGATGAGGTATGACTCAGTGCTAGGGAAGAATCACCTCTAACTAGTACTGCTCCAGCCTTGCCTAGTAAATCTTAAAAACAAGACTGAAAAGGGACAGATTGATTCCAAGTAACTATCACAGAATAAATATAATAAAAATTTATATGAATACAAAAATCTTAACAAGGTAAAATTTATAATACCCAGGATCTGGTAGAAAATGACTGTGTAATTGAAAAGGCAGGAAAATACAACCCATAAAAGGAGAAAAATCCATAAATCAAAACTGACCTATTCCTGACACAGATGTTAGAATTAGCAGATTGGGACATTAAAACAGTTATTATAATTGTATTCCATACATTCAAAAATTCAGTAGACACATAGAAGATAGATAGATTGAAATTCAATATCTAGAGATGGAAATCATAATGTGTGCAGTGAAAATACACAAGATAGAAATAATGACAGGTTAGATATTGCAGAAAAAAGATTAGTGAACTTGACATAGGAATAGAAACTATCCGAAATTAAAGAGAGTAAGGAAAACACTTTAATGAAGAGATCATCAGTAAGCTGAGATGTCTTCAAGTTGCCTAAAATATGGGTAATAGCAATTCTTGAAGAAAAAAAGTGAGGGAGGTATAGAAAAAATTTTGAGAAATAATGGCCAAAAATCCCCAAATTTAATGAAAACAATAAACTGATCAATTCAAGAACTCCAAACATAAAAAACATGAAGAAGACCACACAAATTCAATACATGATCAATTTGCTCAAAACCACAGATGAAGAGAAATATCTTAAAAGCAGGCAGAGAAAATGAGACATACACATAGGGGCAAAGATGAAAAAAAAAAAGCAGACTTCTCATCATAAACAATGCAAGTAAGAAGAAGATAGTGGAACAACATCTTCAGAGTAATAAAAGAAAACTCCTCAATCTGGAATTCTGCACTCAGAGAAAATATCTTTTAAAAATAAAAGTGTGGCCAGGTGCGGTGGCTCATGCCTTTAATCCCAGCACTTTGAGAGGCAGAGGAGGGCGGGTTGCCTGAACTCAGGAGTTCTAGACCAGCCTGGGCAACATGGTAAAACTCCATCATTACCAAAAAATACAAAAATTATCCAGGCATGGTTTGTGTGCACCTGTAGTTCCAGCTACTTGGGAGGCTGGAGCAGGAGAATCTCTTGAACCCGGGAGGTGGAGGCCATAGTGAGCTGAGATCATGCCACTGCACTCCAGTCTGGGTGACAGTGAGACTGTCTCAGAAAAAAAGAAACTTAAAAAGTGAGATAATGACTTCAGCTGTTTAAAAGCTAAACATAATTCATCACCAGTTGACTTAACTATAGGAAATATTGAAGTTCTTCAGGCAGAAAGTAAGTGATATTGAATGAAAATATGGATTTACACAAAGAAATGAAGAACATTAGATAATATGGATTTACACAAAGAAATGAAAGAACATCAGATAACTACAGAGATATGACTTTTTTTATTGGAATCTCTTTAAAAAGTAATTAATGGTTAGAATTAAAACAAAAATTATGTAGTATGGGATTTATAATATATATCAAAGCAAAATATGTAACAATAGCACACAGGCCTAGAGAAGAGAAATGGAAGCATACTCTACATGAGGTGGGATAATATTATTTGAAGGTAGACTGTGATAGTAAAAGATGTCTGCTATTATCCCTAAAATAATTACTAACAAAAACTGTATAAACAAAACCAAAGTTATAGTGACAAAAAGCCAGCAATGCAGATTAAATGTAATCATAAAAACCCCCAAAAGACAGAAAAATGTTAACAAGGAATAGAGCAAATAAATAGTAAGATAACAAAATCATATCTTACCATATTGATAATCATGTTAAATATAAGTCATCTAAACATGCTAATTATGTGGCAGAGATTCTCAGGAAAAACCAAGATGAAATTATATTTTGTGAATAAAAATGTGTTTTAAATATCAAGACACAAACTTTTAATAGTAAAAGACTGAGAAAGATAATGCACAGGGGAACAAAGCTTGTAAAGATAACAGATCCATAGGATAGAAAAGTGAGTCTAAAAACAGACTCACATATATAGAGACAACTAATTTTTGACAAATGTGCGAAATAATTTCAGTGTAGAAAGGATAGCTTTTTAAACAAATAGTGATGGAACAATTGACTATCAAAATTCAAGAGAATAAACCTTATATTTTATGCCATAAACAAAAATTAACTCAAAATGCATCATAGATGTGAATGTAGAGCCTAAAGCTATACAACTTCCAGAATAAAGTTTTATAGCTTTAGGTTAGCTAAAAGTTGCTTAGATGTAATACCAAAAACACTATTTATATAAAAAAAAAGATAAGTTGAACTTCCTCAACTTAAAACCTTTTGCTTTTTTGAAAGGCACTGTTAAAAAAAATGAAAAGACAAGCCACAGACTGGGGAAAGATATTTGCAAATCATGGATCTTATATGAATTTGTATCCAGCATATGTTACGTGCATTGAAAACTCAATTAGAATGGTTAAAATAAAAAATACTGGCCATACCAAGTGTTGGCAAGGATATGGAGAACTAGGACTTTCATACATTGCTGATAGTGATGTTAACCAATTTGGAAAACGGTTTGGCAGTTACTAAAAAGTTATACTCAAGCTTACCTCATGATTCAGTCATTTCATTTCTAAGTATTTACTCGAGAAATGAAAGCATAAATCCATACAAAGACTTCTGCATGAATGTCCAGAGTAACTTTATTAGCCCTCAATTGGAAACAACCTAATTGTTCATCTATAACTGAATGGGTAAACAACTGGTGGCATATACGTACAATGGAATGCTATTCAGAAGTTAAAAGGAATTAACTCTTTCTATGCACAACATGTAACGTGAATGAATTCCAAAATAAGTATACTGAGTAAAACAAGCCAAACCAAAAAATAGTACATAATGTATGATTCCATTTGTGTAAAAATAGATAATGTAGGCCGGGTGCAGTGGCTCACGCCTGTACTTCCAGCACTTTGAGAGGCCGAGGCGGGCAGATCACCAGGTCAGAGGAGCGAGACCATCCTGGCTAACATGGTGAAACCCTTTCTCTACTAAAAATACAAAAAAGTAGCTGGGCATGGTGGTGGGCCCCTGTAGTCCCAGCTACTTGGAAGCCTGAGGCAAGAGAATGGCGTGCACCTGGGAGGTGGAACTTGCAGTGAGCCGAGATCGCGCCACTGCACTCCAGCCTGGGTGACAGAGCAAGACTCCATCTCCAAAAAGAAAAAAAAAAAAAAAAAAAAAAAGATACCAGTTAATCTAGAGTGACAGAAAATAGATCAATGGTTGCCAGGAATGAGGAATGGTGGAAAGTGAGATTACAAAGTTACACAAAGAGTTCATTGGAACTAATAAACATTTATTAGTTCGATTGTGTTTTTTATATGCTAATTAGATCTCAGTAAAACTTTTAAAGAAATTGTTGATATAGTGCAACTGTCATGAGACACTCATTAGTTATACCCCTGCTTAAGATGAGAGATTTACGTCAGGCAAAAGAAATGTGACCATGTCACGAAATATTTTCATTGTTTAAATATATACATGGATATAAGGCTGAGTTATATTGTCCAAAGATGAAAAACAGAAAAATGTAGGTTCAAGAAGCTGAAACCTTGGGACCCACTGGCACTTTGTTAGTATGTATAGTTGAAACCATGCATTTTCGTAATGTTAGTGATGAACAAAATTGTGGAGTTGAATTTTAAGTCTTGAAACTAAAATAGCTATCACTGGGAGCTGTGTGGAGCTCAATTATAAAGGAATTGGACTGTAATTGTAAATTGCTGAATATGGTAATTATTGTGGCAGATGTACAGTAATTAGTTTGTAACACTAAGACATTTATTTTGTGATTTTTGTAACATATTCCAAAAGAGGAGAAGAAGCTATGGCTGGGCAGACTTTGATTTGGACTCTGTAGTGATTTTAGGATTTATTTTTCTGCAGCAAGCTAGGGCTTGTATGTCAGCAGGCAATGCTGGTGACAAGGTTTTGGCTCAGGAGTCAAAGAGAGTACATGGTAATGAAAGAGCTAAGATGATATAATTGGGCAATAAAATTTATGATTTTTTGAGTGGAATGTCAATACACAAAGGAACAATATTGCTGATTTACTGGTAATAGCCAACACATAAGTTATTGCAATTAAGCAAAACTTTAAATCAAGTTCTCCCAGAGTGTTCATGGTCTCAAAAAATAGAATATGGAGTAATACCAAAACGAGGAATTTGGGAGTTGGACAAACTTAAGTTGAAATCCTTGGTTCACCACATATCAGCTATATGATCATTGGTAAGTTACTTGTATTTTTTTAACCTATAAATGAAAATGATATAGTAAACACCTTTGTAGGGTAATAGAGATAACAGCGATAATATATGTGAAATTCCTGATACTTCAGGGCATTTATTCTAAAATGGGGATTTGCTCTATGCTGTAAAAAGGTTCTGAAAGGTGAATAACACAACGTTTTCCACCCTTACTCTGAATGGTTCCTGTAAGGATTAGAGATACTCTCTGTAAATTGTTCTTGTATAATGCCTTGCACATAGTAGATGCTTGATAAATGGTAGGTAGCATGCATATTATTTAAGAAATTTGCTTAAGAATCTTGAAGTAGGAGTCAGAAAACCTGGTCCTAGTTGTAGTTCTGCCACCAAATAGTTGTATGCGCTCACACAACTCATTTGTCACTTCTCCTTTCTGAGCTAATGACCATTAATGCCCCATTCTACTTTTGCAACACGAGGACTTCCTTTTTTTCTGTTCTTAATTGTTTAATTATGATAAATAAAACAATACAGACCTAGAATAAAAATTCCAACAGTGAGTTGAGAAGGAAGTATGGGTCTCTTCCATCTGATCCTTCATTTACTACTATGAAATATTTCTTATCTATTCTTTCAGGAAATTTCCATGCTATCACTGTATGGAACTGTGTGTGTGTACATGTGTGCATTTGTTTACTTTTATACAATAAGATACAATATTGTAAACATACTGTTCTATATCTTAATTGATTGTCCCCCAAGTACCAATTTATCTTGAAGAGCTTCCTACATCGGCACATATACATCTGCCATATTTTGGTTCATAGCAATGATAATAGTAATAGCTATAGCTCTGTTATATTCCAAATAAAATAGCTGTGTTATATTCCAAATAAATGAAAGTAATATTTAATTAGCCCTTTAGTAATAGACATATAGGTTATTTTTCTTTGGTTTTAGAAAAAATGCAACAAAAATTTATCTGTGTACTTTCTTTTTTTTTTTTTTTTGCATATTGGTAAGATTATCTGTAAGATGAATTTTCAGAAGTTGATCAGTCAAAGGGTGTGTATAGTGGCCAGGTGCAGTGGCTCATGCCTGTAATCTCAGCACTTTGGGGAGCCAAGGCAGACAGATCACTTGAGCCTAGGAGTTTGAGAGCAGTTTGGGCAAGATGGCAATGCCCTGTTTCTACAAAAATACAAACATTAGCTGGGCATGGTAACATGCTTCTGTAGTCCCAGCTACTCAGGAGGGAACACTTGAGTCCTGGAGGTGGCAGTTGCAGAGAGAAAAGAAAAAAGAGAAAAGGTGTGTATAGGAAAAGTTTGATCAAAATTCTCAAATTGTTCTAAGAGGATGAACACATTAATATGGCCAGTAACTGTGTAGGTGTATTTCCCATACACTAACACTATGATAACTTGTTTTTTTGCAGAGTAATTTTTTCATTGACAGTATTCAGTTCATTCTCCATTGGTCACTTTTATTTTTTTAATAGAAACGACTTGATTCAAGCATTTAATCTTATATGGCTTAATTGTGTGTGAAGTAGGGTATTAGATGTTTGGAGAAGTCAAAATTCATTTGATACAGTCTCTGCCCCTCACTACATACTAACCTTATTGAGCGATGTTTACATACTCTGCCCTCAGATTACCTTTCCCACCTTATGTATTTGTAGTAACTTTTGTGACCACTGTAGAACCAAAAATGAGTAAGTTTCATGAATATTTTAAGGGAGTCCTGAAGTTTCATGAATATGTTAAGTAGGTGTGAGAATTTCCATGAATATATTAAGTAGGAGAATTGTTAGCATGGACACTACAACCGGAGATCCTAAACCCCTGCCTCGTATGCAGTCATTTCCCACCATCTGTATTCTTTTCACCGATATGGGCTAGTGCAGGAAATGATATTAGGAATTTATAATGTATTATGCTTCTTTCACAGCTTATCTGGAGTGGTTGACCCACAATTTCAGCTGTGTACAACTAGATCATAGCATTTCTGCATCATTGTAGAAAGAGATCCCTATGGAAAACAATAGCATTACAATGAGGAGAAATGTGCCATAACTGAGACAATAAGGAAAATAGTAAACACAGATGAAGATTCTGGAAGAGAGAAATGGATGACAGGAGGAGTGGGGAGAGGTGATGGGCACTGGGGGAGATAAGTTTGTTTGCTGAAAGCTGACATCCATGTGGGAGAGATAACAGTAATAATTATTTAAAAAAACAAAAATGAGACCAAGGAATGGCTACACAGAAGTTCCTATAGGCCATGTGTTTGTAATGTTCATCTCTATTACTTTTGGCTTGAATGTGCCACATGAAGTGTTCTGGATGAGAACGGATGCTTTCTTAAACACCTTACAGTGAATAATAGCACCAGCCTCCCTTCTGCCCAAACCCTTGCCCCTAGGGTGACATGAAGATAATCAGGCCAACTGTCATACACACACAGCTGGATAATCCATAGGTTAGGGAGGAGGAAAAAGGGTTTTTCTCTGCTTATAAAGGGGAAGCAGGTAGTTATCCCCCATTGCTCCTGAAAGAGTTTCCTCCTGACTCAACTCCTTGGGTATGCAAATACAGTCTCCACAGGAGTTTGATAGCCGCTTGCCTTTAAGCTTTTCTGACTTAGAGCTCTGGCTTATTCCTCCTAGAAATGGAAATACTTAGGGATATTTCCCTCTCCAGTCACCTTCTGAGGTAATCCGTATTTTGGGGAAGTAACAACCCAATTTTTGAGTGATAAGAGAAGTTTTAAGCAAATGGCTACAGATCTAATTTTTATGGCATGTAGAAATGTTTCCAGGAGAAGTAAAAGCAAGCTTTCTTACACTTTATAGCATGTTTTCGTAGATCAGGAGGCTATGTGTGCTTACAAGAACACTGAGAAATCCTGGAAAGTTTTATGTCTCCACACTTTGGTAGGATTGTTTCCTGGCCTGCAGTGGCTGAGGAACAATTCTGGTAACCAAGCTATCCCTTTAGAGAAATGCACTGTTCTGTGGATGAGCAGGGGTTGAGAGTTGGCAAGCCTACCTAAGCCTAGCACCAGTTTATAGTCATTATGTGCCTTGAGGAAGGGAGTCTTTCTAATTTGGAGGGATTTGGAAGGGTTTGTAGAAGAAATAGTTTTGGAACTGGCTCTCAAGAATGGGCAGGAATTGTCAAACAGAAAGAAGGGTTGAGAAACTTTCCACCTAGAGCAGTACTTCCTAAAAATTTTCAGTAGAGGCCTCCTGAGTGCAAAAAGGAGTGACCACAAACCTCTGGAGGGAGGGCTGTTGCTACTGGTAGTAGTGGTAGACAGAATAGTTAGAACCATGCTTATCATTTCTTTGAAGTTTCATTTGAATTTTGCATTCAACTTCAAATTTAGAAAATGAAGTTTTACCCATGTATCTTTGTAATCAAAGTTAAGCTGTACCCTGGTATCTCCCTCTTTCTCATGTCCTCCAGGAAGAATACTTCCTTGATTTAAGAAACTGGAACCTAGATGGATCATCAAAGCAGAGCCATGGGGATAGGAAATTTAGGACAAATTTAGAGAAATGTGACTCAGATGTTGAGTTGGGATGAAGTTGGGTGTGAGGGCTTGTGTAGTTGACAGTGATGTTGGAAAGGTAGATTGGCAGGGCAGCAACTTGGACATGTCCTTGAATGTTTTGGTAAGGAACTGGAATTTTACTCTTTGGGCACTGAAAATCCATTAAAACTCTTGGAAAGAAAATTGTGGAATCACTTCAATCAAAGGAGGCAGAGAGTGGCTTGGAGGTATAAGATTTCTCAGGGAGCTACTGAGGGTGACAGAAATGTGGACATAAATTATGACCTTGACTGTTGTGGGGAAAAAAAAGCAGGTGCAGATCTGAGATGAATAGGAAGATACAACCCACCTTGGATATAAGAGATCAGGGCAAACTGAGTAGAAGAGAATGTCTAGGTTTCTACCCAAAGCAGTTGAGAGGATGGTAAGTCTTCAGCAGAAACAGGCAGCAGAGTAGGTTTAGAGAGATAAAGAGGTGTATTCTGGATGTGTTAGAACTGAGAAATCGGTAGAACAAGCAGATACCTGCAAGGAACCTGTGCATGTACGTAAAGGGGCCCCTGAGCTCAGTGGGTAGGTTGGTAGTTTCCCATCCAAGAGGCAGTCAAAGGCAGTATAGTTAATGTGTATGGATTCAGAGAATGGTTTCTGTTCTTGGTATGGAGAAATGGTCACCAGTGACATTTATTTCATACGGCCATGTGAACCTTCTAGTGGCAACTCCAAAATATTGTGGATGAAAAATGGCTGATGGAACTGGCTTATAGCCAAAAAAGTGTTAATTTGTCCATGTAGTCACTTACAGATAGTCAACAAGTGAATAAAGAACAGATACTGTATTCCTGATGATGCTTCTCTTTCAGTGAGGATCCAAATTGAGCTGCTAGCTCCTGCCAGTTCACATGTTGGCTTCGTTCCTAAGATACATCGCATCCTCAGGTTGTATTGTTATTAAAGATTTGGAAACTAGTGGGAGAAAGGGAAAACTGGAGAATACCAAAATTTTAACTTCTTGAAGACTCTTGACCTCCTACCCTTGATGGGGTATACTCCACTGCAAAAGTTTTTTTCTTTGCCCCTTTTTGCTTCCCCTCACCTTGATGTTTAAAGGTACCAGGTAGTATTACTATAAGATCACATAAAATTATATCTATGATATATATTTTATTTCTAAATATACCAGGTGGATCTTATAAGATCTTAAAGGTAGAGGTAAAAATTAGCATTCCCTCCCATCCCTCTCAGATGTTTTTTCATGGGTTTGAAATCTGTAAAATACAATTTCCTTAGTAAATATTAAAAATGCCTATTCTACAGGAATGTTACTTTCATTTGGGCATGATTGCGATAGTAATATCTACACACTATAATCTAAGTTGAAATTTTTATATTGAGAATCTCCCCATTCCTTATTAACAAATCTACTCCTTCTGGGTTAAGACTGTTCATAGCACTTTGGTGCTTATCTCTTCAGATCTTTTGTATTTACCCACATACATTGATATGGTCTGGTTCTGTGTCCCCACCAAATCTGTTGTTGAATTGTAATTCTCAATGTCAGAGATGGGGCTGGTGGAAGGTGACTGGATCATGAAAGTGGATCCTTTGTGAATGGTTTAGCACCATCCCTTTGGTGCTATTCTTGTGATAGTGATTGAGTTCTTGTGAGATCTAGTTGTTTAAAAGTATGCGGCACAGGGGCCTGGCAAGATGGCCAAATAAGAACAGCTCTGCTCTGCAGCTCCTAGAGAGAGCAATGCAGAAGGTGAGTAATTTCTGCATTTCCAAGTGAGGTACCCGGCTCATCTCAATGGGACTGGTTTGACAGTGGGTGTAGCCCACGGAGGGTGAGCCGAAGCAGGGTGGGATATCACTTCACCTGGGAAGCACAAGGGGTTGGGGAACTCCCTCCACTAGCCAAGGGAAGCCATGAGGGACTGTGCTGTGAGGGATGCTGCATTCTGGCCTAGATACTACACTTTTCCTGTGGTCTTCACAACCTGCAGACCAGGAGATTCCCTCAGGTGCCTACACTACCAGGACCCTGGGTTTCAAGTACAAAACTGGGTGGCTGTTTGGGCAGACACCGAGGTAGCTGCAGGAGTTTTTTTCATACCCCAGGGGCATCTGGAACACCAGTGAGACAGAACCGTTCACTCCCCTGGAAAGGGGGCTGAAGCCAGGGAGCTAAGTGGTCTAGCTCAGCGGATCCCACCCCTATGGAGCCCAGCAAGCTAAGATCCACTGGCATGAAATTCTTGCTGCCAGCACAACAGTCTGAAGTCGACCTGGGAAGCTTGAGCTTGGTGGGAGGAGGGGTTGCCATTACTGAGGCTTAAATAGGCAGTTTTTCCCTCACAGTGTAAACAAAGTCACCAGGAAGTTCGAACTGGGCGGAGCCTACCACAGCTTGGCAAAGCCACTATAGCCAGACTGCTTCTCTAGATTCCTCCTTTCTGGGCAGGGCATATCTGAAAGAAAGGCAGCATCCCCAGTCAGGAACTTATAGATAAAACTCCCATCTCCCTGGGACAGAGCACCTGGGGGAAGGGGTGGCGGTGGGCACAGCTTCAGTAGACTCAAACGTTCCTGCCTGCCAGCTCTGAGGAGGGCAGCGGATCTCCCAGCACAGCGCTCAAGCTCTGCTAAGGGACAGACTGTCTCCTCAAGTGGGTCCCTGACCCCCATGCCTCCTGACAGGGAGACACTTCCCAGCAGGGGTTGACAGATACCTCATATAGGAGAGCACCAGCTGGCATCTGGCAGGTGCACCCTGGGATGAAGCTTCCCGAGGAAGGAACAGGCAGTAGTTTTTGTTGTTCTGCAGCCTCCACTGGTGATACCCAGGCAAGCAGGGTCTGGAGTGGACCTCCAGCAAATTCCATCAGGCCTGCAGCAGAGAGGCCTGACTGTTAGAAGGAAAACTAACTAACAGAAAGGAATAGCATCAACATCAACAAAAAGGATGTCCACACAAAAACCCCATCCAAAGGTCATCAACATCAAAGACCAAAGATAGGTAAGTCCATGAAGATGAGGAAAAACCAGTGCAAAAAGGCTGAAAAATTCCAGAAACCAGAATGCCTCTTCTCCTCCAAAGGATTACAACTAGCCAGGAAGGGAACAAAACTGGATGGATAATGAGTTTGATGAATTGACAGAAGTAGGCTTCAGAAGGTGGGTAATAACAAACTCCTCTGAGCTAAAGGAGCATGTTCTAACCCAATGCAAGGAAACTAAGAGCCTTGAAAAAAAGGTGAGAGGAATTGCTAACTAGAATACCCAGTTTAGAGAGGAACATAAATAACCTGATGGAGCTGAAAAATGAAGCATGAGAACTTCTTGAAGCATAAACAAGTATCAGTAGCTGAATTGATCAAGTGGAAGAAAGGATATCAGAGATTAAAGATCAATTTCATGAAATTAAACCTGAAGATAAGATTAGAGAAAAAAGAATGAAAAGGAATGAACAAAGCCTCCAAGAAATATGGGACTATGTGGAAAGACAAAATCTATGTTTGATTGGTGTACCTGAAAGTGATGGGGAGAACGGAACCAAGCTGGAAAACGTTCTTCAGAATTTTATCCAGGAGAACTTCCCCAACCTAGCAGGACAGGATGACTTTCAAATTCAGGAAATACAGAGAATATCGCAAAGATACTCCTCGAGAAGAGTAACCCCAAGACACATAATTGTCAGATTCACAAAGGTTGAAATGAAGGAAAAAATGTTAAGGGCAGCCAGAGAGAGAGGTCAGGTTACCCACAAAGGGAAGCCCATCAGACTAACAGATCTAACGGCAGAAGCCCTACAAGCCAGAAGAGAGTGGGGGCCAATATTGAACATTCTTAAAAGAGTTTTCAACTCAGAATTTCATATCCAGCCAAAGTAAGCTTCATAAGCAAAGGAGAAATAAAATCCTTTACAGACAAGCAGATACTGAGAGATTTTGTTACCACCTGGTCTGCCTTACAAGAGCTCCTGAAGGAAGTACTAAATATGCAAAGGAAAATCCAGTACCAGAACTGCAAATATACACCAAATTGTAAAGAGCATTGACATTATAAAGAAACTGCATTAATGGACAAAATAACCAGTTAGCATCATAATGACAGGATCAAATTCACACATAACAATATTGACCTTAAATGTAAATGGGCTAATGCCCCAGTTAACAGACACAGACTGGCAAATTGGATAAAGAGTCAAGACCCACTGGAGTGCTGTATTCAGGAGACCCATCTCGTGCAAAGACACACATAGGCTCAAAATAAAGAGATGGAGGAATATTTACCAAGCAAATGGAAATAAAAAAAAGCAGGAGTTGCAATCCTAGTCTCTGATAAAATAGACTTTAAACCAACAAAGATTAAAAAAAAACCACAAAAAACAGAGAAGGGCATTACATAATGGTAAAGGGATCAATGCAACAAGAAGAGCTAACTATCCTAAATATACATGCATCTAATATACGAGCACCCAGATTCATAATGCAAGTTCTTCAAGGATCTAGAATCAGAAATACCATTTGACCCAGCAATCCCATTACTGTGTGTATACCTAAAGGATTATAAATCATGCTACTATAAAGATACATGCACACATATATTTGTTGCAGCACTATTTACAGTAACAAAGACTTGGAACCAACCCACATGCCCATCAGTGATAGACTGGATAAAAAAAATGTGGCACATGTACACCATGGAATACTATGCAGCCATTAAAAAGGATGAGTTCATGTCCTTTGCAGGGACATGGATGAAGCTGGAAACTGTCATTCTCAGCAAACTAACACAGGAACAGAAAACCAAACACCACATGTTCTCCTAAGTGGGACTTGAACAATGAGAACACATGAACACAGGGAGGGGAACATCATACACCAGGGCCTGTCGGGGGTGTGGGGGGCTATGGGAGGGATAGCATTAGGAGAAATACCTAATGTAGATGATGGGTTGATGGGTGTAGCAAACCACCATGGCCCATGTATACCTATGTAACAAACCTACATGTTCTGAACATGTATCCTAGAACTTTAATTAAAAATGTGTGTAGCACCTCCTGCTTTGCCCTCTCTTGCTCCTACTCCCACCATGTGATGTGTGTATTTCCCCTTTGCTTTCTGCCGTGATTGTAAGTTTGAGACCTCCCCAGAAGCCAAGCAGATGCCTCCATGCTTCCTATATAGCTTGAAGAACCATGAGTCAATTAGGCCTCTTTTCTTTATAAATTACCCAGTCTCTGCTATTTCTTTATAGCAGTTTGAGAATGGACTAATACACATATATTATATGTAAAAACATACATTATACATATTTTTCTACCTCTAGCTTTTTTTAAAAAAAAATTCATGGATATTCTCCATATCAGAACATACAAATTTCCATTAGTCTTTTTATTACTTATATATTGTTCCATATTAAAGATATACCATCATTTATTTATGCACTTTTTGATAGACATTTAGGTTGTTTACAAGTAACTGCATTTAAAGTAAGTATCAGCTACTAAGATGCTAGTCATGGTGTAAATTAAGTCAGCTGGTGAGTGAAAGATGAATGTATTTTACATTTCTACTTTAAAAAATTTGCTTAGCTTTTTTTGTTTAAAATATTTGTGGCCAGGCTCTGTGGCTCACACCTATAAGCCCAGCAAAAAGAAGACAAGGTGGGAGGATAGCTTGAGCCAAGGAGTTCAAGTCCAGCCTGGGCAACATAGTGAGACTCTGTTTCTACAAAAATACACAAATTAGCCAGGTGTGGTGGTGTGCATCTGTAGTCCCAGCTACTCTGGAGGTTGAAGTACTTGAGCCCAGGACGTTCAGGCTGCAATGAGCTGAGATTGCACTACTGCGCTCCATCCTGGGCAGCAGAGGGAGACTGTCTCAATTTTTTTTTTCTCACATCATTGTGATAGCAAAGATGAGGGGAAAACCATTACTCTTACATCCTGCTAGTAAGAGTGAAAATTAAGGCACCTCTGCTAGCACGAAATTTGGCAGCATATACCAACAGTTTCAAAATGATTTATTTCCTTTGATCCAGGAATTCCATTTCTAGTGATTTATCCCAAAGTAATAATCAAAGTTGTAGAGAGGGTTCACGGATATGGATATTTAATATTCTCTCTTATAATAGAAAAAATATGGAAATAAATATTGAACAACAGAGATAAATTATGGTGCATTAATATGACTGAATTATAGTTTGCAGCCATGTAATTATGCTTTCAAAGATTTAATTGCATGAAAAATACTTATAATAAAATTGATACTATCTCATGAATTTTTTTTTTTTTTTTTTTTGAGACGGAGTCTTGCTGTGTCGCCCAGGCTAGAGTGCAGTGGCCGAATCTCAGCTCACTGCAAGCTCCGCCTCCCAGGTTCACGCCATTCTCCTGCCTCAGCCTCCCGAGTAGCTGGGACTACAGGCGCCCGCCACCTCGCCTGGCTGGTTTTTTGTATTTTTAGTAGAGACGGGGTTTCACCGTGTTAGCCAGGATGGTCTCGATCTCCTGACCTCGTGATCCGCCCGTCTCGGCCTCCCAAAGTGCTGGGATTACAGGCTTGAGCCACCACACCCGGCCTATCTCATGAATTTTTTTAAAACTTGGAAACTATATTGTCTTTATTTTTATACAGTTTTTCAACCCTCGTTCCCTTCCCCTCATCCTCCCTCTAGTAGTCCCCAGTGTCTATTGTTGCTACCTTTATGTCCATGAGTACCTGATATTTAGTTCCCAGTTAGTGAGGACATGTAGTATTTGGTTGTCTTTTTCTTTTTCTTTTTGTAACTGTACTTTAAGTTCTAGGGTACATGTTCACAACGTGCAGGTTTGATACATAGGTATACATGGGCCACGTTAGTGTGCTGCACCCATCAATTCATCATTTACATTCGGTATTTCTCCTCACGCTATCCCTTGCACAGCACCCCACCCACCGATAGGCCCTGGGGTGTGATGTTCCCCTCCCTGTGTCCAAGTGTTCTCATTGTTCAATTCAAAGCTATGAGTGAGATGTGGTGTTTGGTTTTCTGTTCTTGTGATAGTTTGCTGAGAATGATGGTTTCCAGCTTCATCCATGTCCCTGCAAAGGACATGAACTCATCTTTTTTATGCCTGCATAGTATTCCATGGTGTATATATGCCACATTTTCTTCATCCAGTCTATCACTGATGAACATTTGGGTTGGTTCCAAGTCTTTCCTATTGTGAATAGTGCCACAATAAACATATGTGTGCATGTGTCTTTATAGTAGCATGATTTGTAATTGTTTGGGTATATACTCTGTAATGGGATGGCTGGGTCAAATGGTATTTCTAGTTCTAGATCTTTGAGGAATTGCCACACTGTCTTCCACAATGGTTGAACTAATTTACACTCCCACCAACAGTGTAAAAGTGTTCCTATTTCTCCACATCCTCTCCAGCATCTGTTGTTTCCTGACTTTTTAATGATGGCAATTCTAACTGGTGTGAGATGGTATCTCACTCTGGTTTTGATTTGCGTTTTTCTGATGACCAGTGATTATGAGCATTTTTTCATGTCTGTTGGCTGCATAAATGTCTTCTTTTGAGAAATGTCTGTTCATATCCTTTGCCCACTTTTTGATGGGGTTGTTTGTTTTTTTCTTGTAAATTTGTTTAGGTTCTTTGTAGATTCTGAATATTAGCCCTTTGTCAGATGGATAGATTGCAAAATTTTTCTCCCATTCTGTAGGTTGCCTGTTCAATCTGATAGTAGTTTCTTTTGGTGGCAGAAGCTCTTTAGTTAAATTAGATCCCATTTGTCTATTTTGGCTTTTGTTGCCATTGCTTTTGGTGTTTTAGTCGTGCAGTCCTTGCCCATGCCTATGTCCTGAATGATATTGCCTAGGTTTTCTTTTAGGGATTTTATGGTTTTAACTCTAACGTTTAAGTCAAGATGGTCTTTAATCCATCTTGAATTAATGTTTGTATAAGGTGTAAGGAAGGGATCCAGTTTCAGCTTTCTACATATGGCTAGCCAGTTTTCCTAGCACCATTTATTAAATAGGGAATCCTTTCCCCAATTCTTGTTTTCATCAAGTTTGTCAAGGATCAGATGGTTGTAGATGTGTAGCGTTACTTCTGAGGCTTCTGTTCTGTTCCATTGGTCTACCAGTACCATGCTGTTTTGGTTACTGTAGCCTTGTAGTATAGTTTGAAGTCAGGTAGCATGATGCCTCCAGCTTTTTTTTTTCTTTATTTATGTTTTTGCTTAGGATTGTCTTGGCAATGTGCATTCTATTTTGGTTCAATATAAACTTTAAAGTAGTTTTTTCCAGTTCTGTGGAGAAAGTCATTGGTAGCTTGACGTGGATGACGTTGAATCTATAAATTACTTTGGGAAGTATGGCCATCTTCACTATATTGATTCTTCCTATCCATGAGCATAGAATGTTTTTCCATTTGTTTGTATCTTCTTTTATTTCATTGAGCAGTAGTTTGAAGTTCTCCTTGAAGAGATCCTTCACATCCTTTGTAAGTTAGATTCCTAGGTATTTTATTCTCTTTGTAGCAATTGTGAATGGGAGTTCACTCATGGTTTCGTTCTCTGTTTGTTATTGGTGTATAGGAATGCTCGTGATTTTTGCACATTAATTTGTATCCTGAGATTTTGCTGAAGTTGGTTATTAGCTGATGGAGATTTTGGGCTGAGATGATGGGGTTTTCTAATATACAATCATATCATCTGCAAACAGGGACAACTTGACTTTCTCTTCTCCTGCTTCAATACCCTTTATTTCTTTATCTTGCCTGATTGTCCTGGACAGAACTTCCAATACTATGTTGAATAGGAGTGGTGAGAGAGGGCATCCTTGTCCTGTGCCAGTTTTCAAAGGGAATGCTTCCAGTTTTTGCCCATTCAATATGATATTGGCTGTGGGTTTGTCATAAATAGCTCTTATTATTTTGAGATGCGTTCCATCAATACCTAGTTTATTGAGAGTTTTTAGCATGAAGTGCTGTTGAATTTTGTCAAACGCCTTTTCTGCATCTATTGAGATAATCTTGTAGTATTTGCTGTTGGTTCTGTTTATGTAATGGATTACGTTTATTGATTTGCATATGTTGAACTGGCCTTGCATCCCAGGGATGAAGTCAACTTGATTGTGGTAGATAAGCTTTATGATGTGCTGCTGGATTCGGTTTGCCAGTATTGAGGATATTTGCATCGATGTTCATCAGGGATATTGGTCTAAAATTTTTATTTTCTGTTGTGTCTCTGCCAGGCTTTGGTATCAGGATGATGCTGGCCTCATGTAATAAGTTAGGGAGGATTCCCTTTTTTTCTATTGATTGAAATTTTTTCAGAAGGAATGGTACCAGCTCCTCTTTGTACCTCTGGTAGAATTTGGCTCTGAATCCCTCTTGTCCTAGACTTATTTTGGTTTGTAGGCTATTCATTATTTCCTCAATTTCAGAACGTGTTATTAGTCTATTCACAGATTCATCTTCTTCCTGGTGTAGTCTTGGGAGGGTGTATGTGTTCAGGAATTTATCCATTTCTTCTAGGTTTTCTAGTTTATTTGTGTAGAGGTGTTTGTAGTATTCTCTGATGGTAGTTTGTGTTTCTGTGGGATCAGTGGTGATATTCTCTTTATCAGTTTTTATTGCATCTTTTCTTTATTAGTCTTGCTAGCGGTCTGTCAATTTTGTTGATCTTTTCAAAAAACTAGCTCCTGAATTTATTGATTTTTTTTGAATGGATTTTTATGTCTCTATCTCCTTCAGTTCTGCTCTGATCTTAGTTATTTCTTGCCTTCTGCTAGCTTTTGAATTTGTTTGTTCTTGCTTCTCTAGTTCTTTTAATTGTGGTGTTAGATTGACAACTTTAGATCTTTCCAGCTTTCTCTTGTGGGCATTTACTGCTATAAATTTCCCCCACACACTGCTTTGAATGTGTTTCAGAGATTTTGGTATGTTATGTCTTTGTTCTCATTGGTTTCAAGAACATCTTTATTTCTGCCTTCATTTTGTTAGTTACCCAGTAGTCATTCAGGAGTAGGTTGTTCAGGTTCCCTGTAGTTGTGCAATGTTGAGTGAGTTTCTTAATCCTGAGTTCTGGTTTGATTGTACTCTGGTCTGAGAGACAATTTCTTGTGAATTCTGTTATTTTACTTTTGCTGAGGAGTGCTTTACTTCAAATTTATGTGGTCAATTTGGAATAAGTGTGATGTGGAGCTGAGAAGAATGTATATTCTGTTTTGGGGTGGAAAGTTCTGGAGATGTCTATTAGGTCCACTTGGTGCATAGCTGAGTTCAAGTCCTGGATATCCTTGTTAACCTTCCGTCTCATTAATCTAATATTGACAGTGGGGTGTTAAAGTCTCCCTATATTATTGTGTGGGAGTCTAAGTCTCTTTGTAGGGCTCTAAGGACTTGCTTTATCTGGGTGCTCCTGTACTGGGACTTGCTTTATCTGGGTGCTCCTGTATTGGGTATGTATATATTTAGGATAGTTAGCTCTTCTTGTTGAATTGATCCCTTTACCATTATGTAGTTGCCTTTTTTGTCTCTTTTGATGTTTGTTGGTCTAAAGTGTGTTTTATCAGAGACTAGGATTGCAACCCCTGCTTTTGTTTGCTTTCCATTTGCTTGGTAGATCTTCCTCCATTCCTTTATTTTGATCCTATGTGTGTCTTTGCATGAGAGATATGTCTCCTGAATACAGCACACTGATGGGTCTTGACTCTTTATCCAATTTGCCAGTCTGTGTCTTTTAATTGGGGCATTTAGCCCATTTACATTTAA
>NW_012114866.1:2615337-2617782 GCF_000951035.1 Colobus angolensis palliatus | reverse complement strand
GGCTGGTACCGGTTGTTCCTTTCCATGTTTAGTGCTTCCTTCAGGATCTCTTGTAAGGCAGGCCTGGTGGTGACAAAATCTCTCAGCATTTGTCTGTAAAGGATTTTATTTCTCCTTCACTTATGAAGCTGAGTTTGGCTGGATATGAAATTCTGCATTCTGGCTTGTAGGATTTCTGCTGAAAGATTTGCTGTTAGTCAGATAGGCTTCCTTTTGTGGGTAACATGACCTTTCTCTGTGGCTACCCTTAACATTTTTTCCTTCATCTTAACCTTGGTGAATCTGACAGTTATGTGTCTTGGAGTTGCTCTTCTCGAGGATTTTCTTTGTGGTGGTCTCTGTATTTCCTGAATGTGAATGTTGGCCTGCCTTGCTAGGTTGGGAGAGTTCTCTTGATAATATTCTCAAGAGTGTTTTCCAACTTGGTTCCATTCTCCCCATCACTTCCAGGTATGCCAATCAAATGTAGATTTGTTCTTTTCACATAGTCCCATATTTCTTAGAGGCTTTGTTCATTTCTTTTTACTCTTTTTTCTCTAACCTTTTCTTCTCACTTTATTTCATTAATTTGATCTTCAATCACTGATACTCTTTCTTCCACTTGATCGAATCAGCTATTAAAGCTTGCGCATGCATCATGAAGTTCTCGTGCCGTGGTTTTCAGCTCCATCAGGTCATTTAAGGTCTTCTCTACACTGTTTATTGTAGTTAACCATTCATATAACCTTTTTTCAAGGTTTTTGGCTTCCTTGCAATGGGTTTGAATATGCTCTTTTAGCTCAGAGAAGTTTGTTATTACCGACCTTCTGAAGCCTACTTCTGTCAACTCATTAAAGTTATTCTCTATCCAGCTTTGTTCTGTTGCTTGTGAGAAGCTGCAATCCTTTGGAGTAGAAGAGGTGCTCCACTCTGGTTTTTAGAATTTTCAGCTTTTCTGCTCTAGTTTCTCCCCATCTTTGTGATTTTTTTCTACCTTGGATCTTTGATGTTGGTGACCTACAGATGGGGTTTTGGTGTAGATGTCCTTTTTGTTGATGTTAGTGCCATTCCTTTCTCTTTGTTAGTTTTCCTTCTAATAGTCAGGTCCCTCAGCTGCAGGTCTGGTGGAGTTTGCTGAAGACCCTGTTTGCCTGGGTATCACCAGCAGAGGCTACAGAAGAGCAAATATAGAAGAACAGTGAATATTGCTGCCTGATCCTTCCTCTGCAAGCTTCGTCCCAGAGGGGCACCCACCTATATGAGGTGTCTGTTGGCCCCTACTGGGATGTGTCTCTCAGTTAGGCTACACGGGAGTCAGGGTCCCACTTGAGGAGGCAGGCTGTCTGTTTTCAGAGCTCAAGTGCCATGCTGGGAGAACCACTGCTTTCTTCAGAGCTGTCAGACAGGGATGTTTAATTCTGTAGAAGTTGTCTGCTGCCTTTTGTTCAGCCCTGCCCACAGAGGTGGAATCTATAGAAGCAGTAGGCCTTGCTGAGCTGCAGTGGGCTCCACCCAATTCGAGCTTCCCAGCCTCTTTGTTTACCAACTCAAGCCTCAGCAATGGTGGACGCCCCTCACAGAGTCAGGCTGCTGTCTGGCAGTTTGATCTCAGACTGCTGCACTAGTGGTGAGCAAGGCTCCATGGGCATGGGACGCACCGAGCCAGGCACGGGAGCGAATCTCCTTGTCTGCCAGTTGGTAAGACCTTGGCAAAAGTATTGTGTTTGGGCGGAAGTGTCCCATTTTTCCAGGTTTCCCTTGACTAGGAAAGGGAAATCTCTAGACCCCTTGTGCTTCCCGGGTGAGGTGATGCCCCGTACTGTTTCAACTCACCCTCTGTGGCAGCACCCACTGTCCAACCTTTCCCAATGAGATGAACCAGGTACCTCAGTTGGAAATGCAGAAATCACCCATTTTCTGCATTGATCATGCTGGGATCTGCAGACCAGAGCTGTTCCTATTCAGCCATCTTGGAATCAAGCCTTCTATCTCATGAATTTTAATATTTTCTGTGTTTTTCAGTTTTCCTTAAGAAACATACATTTTTAATATAAAGATAGGTATTATAATGATAATTTGTGCTAGAAGAGAGAACAGACAGGAATGTCTTTAGCTCCTTCCTGCTGACATAGAACTTAATAAGATGTCTAGCGGTGTCTTCAAATAGGGGTAGGATCATTTTGTTGTTCAGTTTTTGTGGTGAACTGGCATAGCATATACCAGATATGCCCCCTGGGGAAGGGAGATTTCACTCTAGATAGGAAGGTGAAGGATCCATTAGATGACTGTACTGCATATGGTGATGGTCAGTGAATTGGGGTTTCTTTTCTCTCTCTCTCTCTTTCCTTCCTTCCTTCCTTCCTTCCTCTCTCTCTTTCTCTTTCTTTCTTTCTCTCTCTCTTTCTTTCTCTCCTTCTCTCTCTTTCTCTCTCCTTCCTTCCTTCCTTCCTTCCTTCCTTCCTTCCT
>NW_012114866.1:2550956-2615212 GCF_000951035.1 Colobus angolensis palliatus | reverse complement strand
TCTCTTTCTCTTTCTCTCTTTTTTCTTTTCCTTTTCCTTTTTCTTTTCTCAGTCTCTGTTGCCCAGGCAGGTGAGTGTAGTGGTGTGATCTTGGCTCACTGCAAACTCTGCCTACCAGGCTCAAGCAATCCTCCCACCTCAGTCTCCTGAGTAGCTGGGATTATAGGCATGCACCACCATGGCCAGCCAATTTTTGTATTTTTAGTAGAGATGAAGTTTCACCAGGTTGGCCAGGCTGGTCTTGAACTCCTGGCCTCAACTGATCCACCTGCCTCAGCCTCCCAAAGTGCTGGGATTACAGGTGTGAGCCACCACGCCCTGGCTCTTTTGCATTTTTCAAATACTAAGGGCGTCCTTTTCCAATTTCCTGACAGCATTCTCAAACAACTGGGAAAGACAGAAGAGAAAGCCCCATCCACCACTTTGAAGATGATTTTATAGATTTGTACTCTAAGTGCAAGCACATTTGGGAAAATTGCTGTTCAAACTCCAAAATGTTGAGAATAGATATGAGAGAAGCTGTTTTACTCTTTAAAATTAAAAATTCAAAGAAGGCAAAAGTCTCATGGTCGTAGCAGCTACAAAGTAGTGAGGGAGCATAAAATTTTAAATGGGAGTTATTTTATTGGAAACATAAATTCCATATGTTATCTATATCATATTATTTTATAAAAGATAAGAAAAATTTGATCTGTAGTTCAAATAAAGTTGTCAATAGTTTGTTTTTGGACTATGCAATAAAGACACCTACCATTACTGATGGCAGCATGCTCACATATCACTGTTAACATTTGTGGTGGTCAAAAAGATCTGAAAGTTGAGTAAGCAAATCTAAACATATAAATAATATTAGTGAATTCTGATGTTAGTTATCAATAAAGTGTAAGACCGATGAGTGTAGTAGATGTTTTTCCAGTTTCCAACTCTTCATCTAGTGGCGTTATGTGTCCTAACCTCCTTCCCCCTGCCCTCTTCTTCCTTCTCTTTTTTATTTCTCCTCCTCCTTTTCCTCCCCCTTTCTTCACCCAAACTGTGATTTGCATGGAAAGTGAAAATCATAACACCTCAGTCTTGGGGCAGAGGAATCAGAATCCTTTTCTGGCATCTTTTGAATAGAAGTTTGTCAGAAAGCTTTCTTGCTTTTCTGGTCATTAGTTGAAGGATATAAGCCTAGAATTGTTTATGGCTGTGTTCATAGGATTGCAGAAAAAGCATAATATTATAGGGAAGAACAGGCAAAACACAGAGGAAAGCATAGATGACACATGACACATTCTCTCAATCTCTCTCTCTCTCTCTGACACACACACACACACACACACACACACACACAGAGTAAGGTAAGGGGTAGGGGCTGAATTCAACCATTCCTGAGACCTGCCCTGCCACCCTTTTTCTTTCTGTAGTTTTAGTGGATTTCTATCACTTGCTATCAGAGTTCTGACTATTTTGATGAACATGTTAGGTTAGCAGCCAGAATCAGATACAGTGGTAGGTATACGGAGTTATCCTGAAATACATTTCATTGATTTCCAAAGTAAATACCAGTATGTAAGGAGGGAAGCAGTAGGCGCTCTGTAAATGAAATGCCAAATTTCAGTTTCTTTGAAATCGTTTAGCTTTGGGGAATAGCTGGAGATGATTAGGACAGGGAGTTTGACTTATAAATAAGAAATGAGAAGGGAGCAGTGGTACCCTTTACAGCACAGAAGCTATGTCTTGAAAAGGAATAAAAAGAATTAATTTAGAATCTCAGGCATCCCACTTTTCATCTGCTCTCAGAAACGGATATGTGATTGAATACATTATAAAGTGATAATACAGAATTTGCCCTTTTCATATTGTAAGCAAGATGAGTTTATGGATGGATTTCTTCTCTATCAATTTAGGTAAAGAAAGACATCTTTTTTCTGTATCTCATATCAGGAGAGTCCATCGACACTGTGGGATACCACTCTCCTTTGCTCCACAAACATCAGTTGATTTTTTTCATCTTTCTTAATAGCATAAGAATGTCACTATACAAATAAACTCTCATATCTTGGTATTACTTAGGTAGACTTCTATATTTTAAAACTACATTGAATGTATTTGAGATTAATATGTCTCATTTCAAAATCTAAGTGCCATCATATTTTTGCTTTTATTATTAAGTGACACATGGGGATTATCCATATTTATTGGGTACATTGTGATATTTCAATACATGTGAGTGCTGTCAGTTTTAAAGGTCAGTAATTTGCGAGCAATCAAGACAAGTGATGATCCTGTGTGTACTCAGTGGAATTATGAAATTTTGGAATGATCAATGTCTCAGTTTCTAGTTTGAGAGCTTGGTCTAATTTTCCCCTGACTAATGTACAAGTAGTATTTAACAATTAACTCATCACCTGGAGGTGTATCAACTATACCTCCTATGTGTAACTGGTATAGAATGTGGCAGCAATATTTATTACCTAATGAGTTTTCCAGATTTTACATAGAAGGAAGCAGAGTAAGGTATTTATTTTAGAGTGAAGACATCTATAATCTTACTCTAATTCATTAATATGTACACTGGCCCTCTTTTTGTTGGAAAGGAGAGTGATAAAAATTTTAAATAATTTTTGGTTATAGTGTTGGCATATTTTTTAAAGACCCTGTCCCACACCAATATGGATATGACCTAAATGACTGCATGGAGAAAAAGTCTTTGCATAAACTGTGTCAAGCAGAGGTTGGCAACTTTTCAAAGCTGTGGATACCTCTTCTTCCCCCAGTGTCTGTTAATACCTGGTGTTGGCAGAGAGAGTTGCCCTAAAACGGATGGTAGTGGGTGAGGAGTACGTTGTCCTACTGCACTTTTGAGATGAAGAGAACAGTTGAGTATGACCTTGAAGAAAGCAAAATTGTGTTTAGAATGAATACTCACTCTCTCCTGGGAGGGGACGGTGAGAGGCACCAGGAGCCGTACAGAGTGATTACATCTGTGCTGCTCTTCAGACAAAGCAGTTGTGCATTGTGGGCTCTCTCATGTCACCTTTGGCTGACCTTGGCAGAGACTAGTGATTTCCTTCTGTATTTTTAAACAGTTTTATTAATATATATTTTATGTATGACAAACTATACATAAAATGTAAAGTTTGGTAAATTTTGATATTAGTACCTACCCTTGAAACTATCACCACAATAAAGATAACAAGCAAAAGTATAAGCCCTAGAAATATTCTCACCCAGCCCTCTCATTAGCTCCTCCCTGTTTCCCCTATCTCCATCCCTAAGCAACCATTGATCTACTTCCTGTCCTTATAAGATTTTCATTTAATGGAATTTTATATAAATAGAATCATAAAGTCTGTAGTCCTTTTTTGTCTGTCTTCTCTTACTTAAGGGTAATTATTTTGACATCTATCCATATGTCAGCATGTATCCATGGTTCAGTCTTTTTCATTACTGATTAGTATTCCATTGTATGTATACGCCATAGTTTGTGTATCCATTCACCTATTGATGGATATTTAGGTTGTTTCCAGTTTTTGCTTATTACAGATAAAGCTGCTATGAATAGTTGTGTACAAGCCTTTGTATGGACATACATTTTCATTTCTCTTGAATAAATACGTAGGAGTGAAATGTTGGATCATATGGTAGGTGCATGTCTAACTTTTTCAGAAGCTGCCAACCTATTTTCCACAATTGTTGTATCATTTTACATTCCCACCAATAGCATATGAGGGTTCCAGTTCCTGCATCTCCTTGCCAGCTCTTAGAATGATCAATTTTATAATTTAAGCTTTCTAATAGGTGTTTAGTGGTATCTCATTGTAGTTTTAATTTGCATTTCCCAAACGCTCCAATTAAATAACTCTTTCACACTGCATTCACATTGAAGGTAGCCTTTGAAAATGGGCACTAAATGCCACTCTATGGAAGGTTCCTACCTGTGGAAACTAGAGGGGTAGAGAAAAATGATCTCAGAAAGAAAGTAAGTTAAGGAGTAGATGGCCCTTTGTTCTTCTAAGTGACCCTAGGCAAGTTAATTCCTAGCTTATTTATTCTTTGCTGAAGCTGTGCTGCAACCTTCAATGGATTTGTAGTGCTTTCTCCCTCTTTTCTTGTGCCTGTCTCTCTGTCCCCCTCTTTCTTTCTCTCTCTTTATTATATTACCAGCTTATAAGGCATATGCAATTGTGGTAGCCTCATTACTTCCCACTTCACAGAATCACACCCAGTTCATAGCTGCATGAATGAGAATTAGAATGCTAATACAGTTGCCATTGACTTCCTCCTCTCTGGAGAAGCAATCCTCTCCTATCCTAACATTGAGGTTCTCAAAGCTGAATTCAGAGATACATAAAGGGATGTCACTAATATATGAAGTTTGGGTTCAGACTCTGCTCCAACAATGCCATTTTCTGGAATGTTCTCACTGCATCAGTGCAGTATTTAGTAAGGTATTTGGGAAACACCCTGCCAAGCTGGGGTGCTGCAGCCCAGTGATGAATCCCTTGCTGTTTGTCATCTGCCCATTGTCAATTCCAGATCCTGGGAAAATGAAACACATATTCTTCTTGCCAGGTTCTTGGTAATCTAATCTAAGCAGAAGACTTTGAAAAGCTCAATAACAATAAACCCTTATTCATGTCATCTCAGTTAATTAGGAAACAGCCATCAGGCTGACAAAGGTGTAGGCTGAAATTTACTTCTGCTTTAAAAGGGCTTTCTTTATACACAGTGAAAATTAATTGGGTTAACAGAATGTCAGGTGAATAAAGGTGGAAAGAAGCTGAAAAAGAGAGGCATTTAATTACTCTCATGATAAAAATAGCCCTTTACAAACAAATAAGAGCAATCTTAGAGCGGTGGAGAGTGGTAAGGACTGCCCGTTTAGAGCCCTGAGTGCCCATTTTGGCTTTTTTCTAACAAATGTGTCATTGAAGAGCACCGATTTTCCTTCCTGGGCCTCAGTTGATTCTCCATAAAAGCAAAAGTTGTTCTCCAAAGGCTTTTATAACTTAATACAATGAGCAATTGATGTGTTTAATTGAAAATAAACCCCGGGATTTCATAGTCAGGCAAGTCATCCAAATATTGTAGTAGAAAGCCCTGTTCCCTTGTAGGATATCTCGATACAATCACCGCAACCTCAGAATGCCAGTCTGTAGGTCTCTCCCAGTTTCGCTCTGCTCTACTCACTTTGCCAGTGATCTTTCTAAAAGTCCATTCTAACCTTGTCTCTTCCCTTTTGGTAGCTCTCAGCCCACAGGATGAAGTTCAAACTTTTTAGCAAAACAAATAAGAGCTTTCACAGTATCTCCCTACTTGGCCTTGCTCATCCTCCACATAGGCTGTGGGTGCCAGCCATGATGGGATATGCGGTTCCCAGGATAATTACTGGCCCATCAGACTTAGTGTGTTTGCATATGCTGTGCCTGTTTACTTGGGAACAGCTACCAATCCTCCAAATCTGAGCTCAAGACACTGTTCTTCCGCAAAGCTTCCCTTGAGCTCCCGAGAGTTGCTGATCCCCTCATCCAGCGTTTCTGCCCGTTGCAGTCATGAGGTGGCAAGTTTGCCTCCTCCAGTAGCTTGTGGATTCCCTAAGCACAGGGATTTTTGTCATGTTCATCTTTGTATTTTTGAAATCTGGTATGGGATACGAAAGTGTTTATTGCATGGATGAATGAAAACAGCATTTGAAAGTAATACAAAGGCAATTCTACAACTATTTCAAAATTGTGAAATTTCCTCATTTGAGATTGGCTTTCCACTGATAATTTGAATTAGTGAAGCGTACAGACATTTTAGACTTTCTAAGAATTATTTTTTTTTTGAATTTGCAAAATCTGGTTTAACTAAGATCTGGCCAGGGGAGCACATTGTGAAAACACATATGCAGAGGAACCAAATCAATGCTAGACAAACCTGTATAAGTTTACAATATGGTAGGATAACTACAAGTTTGAAGGCTCAAATTGAGTCCATCAGCTGTAAATACAATTTTATATTTGGCTTAAGTGACTGTTGAATATCAAGTGGTGCCGAGTTCCTCCAAAGCACCTAATGACCCCCCAGCCTTGGAAGGAGTTTCACCACAGTCTTAGAAAAAGTCCCAGTCATTCCTTTAACTCTTTTGGCCCTTGGGAGTCATTGCAACCCCAATACAAATGCCGACCAGGGATTTCCAGTGGCCACAAGTTATTGCACAGACAGGTCTGTTCTAAGCCAGACTCTTACAGCTAAGGAGGTGTGAGATTGGCCCTTAAATAGTGGTCTAGCATTAATTAGCATGGTCTATAAAAGCATGTTAAGAAATAGATCCTTAGTGATTATGTACCAGCTACTGGTTACTATTAATCAGGAAGAATCTGCCTTGAAAATTGCATTTAGGATAAATAAAGGGTGTAGTTGGTGAACCTCTGAGACTGATGTAAAGAAAAATCACTTAGAAAATGCCATTGGCAATTTTTAAAAATTCTGTTTTTGTTGGACCATGATAACAGAGGCTGGTTTGTCTCATGTTTTATTAAGCGGAATCACAGCCATATTTCTGTATGCTCGTTATGAATTATAATTGATGCTTCTAGAAGTGGATGAGCTTCCTCAGAGTCTGCAAGCTTTTGGCCTCTGACAATGTTTAGGTAGAGGCTAGAGGCCATCTGATACCATTGCCAAAATGGGAATTTATTCATTGGGTGGGGGGTCCTTTCAAGTTAAAAATGTATTTTGATCAGATGAACTTCTAGATTTATAGATTTATAGATTTATAGACGAGAAGAATGAGGCTAAGAAAGGTGCTTCGTGTTTACTGAATGAATTCAGGATTTCTCAATCTAGGCACTGCTGATGTTTTGGACTGGGTAATCTTTTGTTGTCATGAGTCAGCCTATGTATTGTAGGATGGTTAGCATGATCCCTGGCCTCTACCTAGTAGATACCAGTAGCAACTCCATCTTCCACTGTGACAAAGGTCTCCAGATATCAACAAATATCCCCTGGGAGGCAAAATTGCCCTAGTGAGAACTACTAAATTAAATGAAAGAATTAATAAACATGTGAGGAAAGCTGAAAGATGATTAATTCCATGCTTGAGTTTTTATTTTTGATTTTGGTGTTAAAATTAATTAGATTTAATAAACATACATTGCACATCTGCCTGTGAAGCAGTAAATAAAACAGTGTGCTACATACTGTGGAATTATGAAAACTTGAGAAGAAATCCACTGTCTCTTTAAAACTCATACATCATGGGACGGAAAAGCAGTGTGGATAAAGCTGATGTAGCACAGTGGTAAAGAGTATAACACTAGGAAATGGAATGTAGTTAAGATCACAGAGTCTGGAACCAGAATACCTGGGTTTCAAATACTATCCTCCATACACTCTAGTTTGTTTAACAGGAGGCTAAGTTACTTAATAGCCCCATGCCTCAGTCTTCTTATCTGTAGGATGGAAATGATAATCATGACTACATCACTATTGTAGTGAGGATTACATGAGTTAATAGATGAAACATGTTTGGAATGATGCCTGCTGCATAAGATGTGCTATTAATATATTTTTTTGGTGAGTTAAAGGTACTGTTCACTGAGAAATGTACAATTTTTTATAACCCACTAAGAAAGAAAAAATATTAACAATTGCAATTTAAAAAGGACTTATGAAGTATGACTCATCTTGATTTCAGAGATGTAAAAATATGAACAAAGTACATCTTAGATTTTGATGTAATGCATGGGTTTAGTAGTATCATGACTTTGTAGTAAGACACTGTATTTGAAGTGCCACTTTCTAACTGAGTCACTTTGAATAAATTCTTGAACTTATTTGAGCTTGTTTTCTTATCTGTAAAATGGAAATAATAATAGCGATCTCATATAAACTGTCTTAGCAAAAACTAAGTGCTCAATACTTGCTAGCTATTACTGTGGATGTGGAGGCGTGGGACACTGGAAATCGAGTGCTTGGTATATGAAGTGTTTAATAGTAGGTGCTAGTAGATAAGAGAATGATGTCTTCAAGAAAAGCATGAATGTGCCCTGTCAGTTCTAGATAATAGGAAAGATTTCTCTTCCTTCTCCCCGTTATTTCCTGAGTTCTTACTTAATTTATATGTTACTCTGATGTGTGATGTTGTAGCTATAAGACACATGTCAACCAGGGTTGGCCAAGCTGAAGATTTACCTGTTAGATGGGAGAAAGACATATGTGAGTGCAGAGAAGGTGGGGGAGACCAACATTTATTTAGTGCCTTGACATGTCAGAAGTCATACTATGTGCATTGTTTGTTCCTCACAATAATGCTTTGAGGTGAGTCTTATTTTTGCCATTTGCAGATGAGGTAACTGAGTTTCATAGAGGTCACACATGTAGGAAGAGGCAGAGTTGGATTTTCTGTTCAAGGTTTTCTGATTTTAATGCCCAAAACTTTCCATAGTATGAGAAAATATTTCCATAAGAGTAGAAGACAGTAGCTAATTAACTGCTATGACATAGGAAGTGAGAAGAGTGAGAGTGCTTTGAGTTGAACTGTCAGAGGATGCTACAATGAAGAGGGGACGTTAAAGAAAATATATGATTTAATTAGGCAGAAGAGAGAATCCTAACTTGTTCCCAAGCATTTCAAGTAGAGGGTGTTTTGAACAAAGGTCAGGATAAACATGACATAACATATTAAGGGGTAGCAAGGAAGCTGAGCTGGCTGGACTAGAGAAACGGTTAGTTTAGAGAGTCCAAGGAGCATGTATCTCATGTTCTCCATACCTCCAACACCTAATACAACGATTAGCACATAGTAAGAGCTCCATAGTGATTGGTTAGGAAATACTATTAAACGAATAGTGGAAAATAAAGCTGAAGATGTGATTTAGGAACTCAGAATGTCAAGCTGACAAATTTGGACCTAGACTATTGGTATTGCGTGTTTTTGTACAAGGGAGTGGTAACATTTGTACTTACACAGTGCTGACTATAAGGTGCTCTTCCGAGTTCTTTCACCATAGTACTTTATTACTCTTCATAGCAAGCCTGTGAGCTAGATACTGTCATATTCCACACCATTTTTCAGATGGGAAACTAAGGTATAGGGAAGTTAAAAATTTGTCCAAGGTCATATAGCTAGTAGGTGACAGAGCTGAGTTTTGATAAGTGGTCTGCTTTCTGTGTTCATACTCTTAACCACACACTATACATCCTCTTAGTAAAAATGGTTTCCTTAAGCTGTCTTTTTCCAGGGTCTATTTTCCAGGATTCCTTAGCAACCTACCAATTTATAAGTCAGTGGCATGAATGAGCACTTATATAAAGACCTGTGGCTTAAAGTTAAAAAGTTCCTAATTTCTGTCTTTAATGTGTTTTTCCCACTCCCTACCTCTGCCATGAGTTTTCCTTTTGCCTGACAAAAACAGGAAGAACACAGTAGTAATTACCATTTTCTTAAGCACGTTAGCACCATTTTTTTTTTGTAGGGAGGGAGTCTCGCTCTGTCGCCCAGACTGGAGTGCAGTGGCACAATCTCGGCTCACTGCAATCTCCACCTCCCGGGTTCAAGCAATTCTCCTGCTTCAGCCTCCTGAGTAGGTGGGATTACAGGTGCACACCACAACACCTGGCTAATTTTTTTTTTTTTTTTGCATTTTAGTAGAGATGGGGTTTCACCATGTTGCCCAGGCTGGTCTTGAACTCCTGAGCTCAGGCAATCTGCCCGCCTCAGCCTCCCAAAGTGCTAGGATCACAGCCATGAGCAACTGTGCCTGGCCACGTTAGCACTTTTATTAGATAATTAGTGATAACAGATATTATCTAAAATCAGAGAAGCTTCCACCACAAATGCGCCAAATTTATTATCATTTCTTATGCTGGTATTTAGATATTATTAAATTTCTGAGTCCAAATGGAAACTGATTTCTGAGGTCACACGTCATCTTGAAGGTGTGGGAACTAAACATTGAGTCTTTATCTGAATAAAATGGTATCTTGGAAAACCCAGAGCTTCCCGAAGATATGTGATGAGCAGAGCTGTGGCTGGCATGTAGCAGGTGTTTCATCATACTCATGTGTTAGATGAATGAGTACTACCATAGTATCATAAAAGGAGCAGGAATTTAGACCTAGCTGTGGATTTCAAAACTATCCACTGAATCTGTAGGCTGTGTGACCTTGGGCAAGTTATGTCATCCTTCTCAGTCTTGGCTTTCTAATTTGGTCAATGGAGAGAACAATAACTACCTTGCAGAGTGGTGAGGGAGGATTTAATGAATCAAAATCAGATCATTGTATACAAGTCACCCAATAAACTGGTATGGAAACATTATAATTAATTTTTTTTAGTTCTCTGTCAGAGCAAAACCTCAGCAAACCTCAAACCTCTCTTTTTTGCTATATAGCCAGTGCCAAAACAGTAGTTGCCACTCTATTATTGCACCTTAGTAATCTAACATATAATATTCTACATGCCACAATAAACTGACTAGGTATGTAAGGGGTATACACCTAATTGTTTCTACTACTGTTATTTATTCTTTGGGGAAACATTGTATCAACATATGACAGAAGTGCATGACAGAAGTTTTGTTTTTATTGGTGTATGATGAAAACGGTATTCCATTTCTAATCTTTGGAAATTTTGTCAAACCCTGTGCTTAAACCAAGGGGAGGAGGCAGCGTGCAAAAATGGGGAATGAACAGTATTAGGAAGTAGATTCAGTTATTTCACCTATAGCTGGTAGAACCAAGATAATTGGAAGAGACTGTAAAATGTAATGCGGTTCAGGTGTTCAAATCCCAGCTCTGCTATTTATTAGCCATGAAGGGCAAGCTCAACCTTTTACAGAATGAATGTGAAAATTAAGCAACTAATATAATGTTTGACACATGGTGGGAAATTCTCAATGGTGGTTCCAGTTTTCTCTTAAATCAGAACACATTTAGTATTTCAATCATTCACTCAACATGGAGACTCCACAGATACCTGTCAATAAAGAGGCCAAAATGTTGTATGAAATGGGCTAGAAATATAGGCAGAGGCCAGATCATGGTGACCCTTGAAAAGCATGATTTTCGGGGGGTAATGGGAGTAATTGAAGGATTTTTAGGGAGGAAATGATATAAAGCTATTAATTTTTTCAACTTATTTACACCATTACCACTATTCCTCTCTCTCCCCTCCTGCCTTTTCTCAGACTTTCTCTCTCCTCACATTTTTATAGTATTCTATAAATTTGTTAAACTTTAATTCTCATTACTTAATTTGATCCCCAAAGCAACATAATGGTATATGTATTGTTACTACCCTTGTTTTACCAGTTTAAAAACAGAGGCTTGTAGTTTGCCAAGACAAAAGATAGGGCAAACTGTGCAAGCCTATGGTTTTTGCTCTGTTGCCCAGGCTGGAGTGCGGTGGTGCGATCTCAGTTCACTGCAACCTCCACCTCCCAGGTTCGAGTGAGTCTCCTGCCTCAGTCTTCTAAGTAGCTGGGATTATAGGCATGTGCACCATGCCCGGCTAATTTTTGTATTTTTAGTAGAGATAAGGTTTCACCATGTTGGCCAGTCTGGTCTCAAACTCATGACCTTAGGTGATACGCCTGCCCTGGCCTCCCAAAGTGCCTGGGATTACAGGCATGAGCCACAGCACCTGGCCTAGCCTATGGTTTTTAATTGGTAAAATGAGAGTAACAGAGCCAGACCCTGTCTCAAAACCACCACCACCACCACCACCACCGACAACAACAATAACAACAAAACCCTCACAAAAAACCAAAGATGACATAGCTAGTAAGAGGCGGAACATAGACTTGAACAAAAATCATAGTATTCCAAGTTCTGCACTGTTTTTTCTGTGCTCCACCACCATGATAGGAAAATAAAAACCAATATGGAAACTGTGTGTCATCTACTCACCAGGGAAAAATATAGAGTAGCTCTAAATGCCTTGCTTCCAGGACATAAAAATAAGCATTAGACTTGGAATAACCTTATTTTGTTTCAGTACTATTTATTCAGTGATTATTCTCTAAGTGTCTTTCTGATGGCTATCATTTGATTTACAAACCCACTGAAAAAAGAAGTCATTTCAAACTGTTATTATTTTGGAAAATATCGCTGTGTTTTAACTTTGCCAATTTTGTGCCTAGCCCATTGCCTTTAAGAATGTGTATGTTCTAGAACTAGACCTTTCATAGACTGTTTCTGCTCAGTTTAGCGTCACTACTAAATCCTGGTTAGTTTTTCATAGGGTTTATTGTACAGAAATAACTTATATATTGGTAGCTATAGTTCAGTTTCAACTCTCCATCTATGCTGTTAGAAGTGGATAAAAACCTCTGGAATTGTTGAGTCCAGTCACCTCGTTTTGCAGTTGGAGACACTGAAGCTTAAACAGGGGAATAGAATAACTCAGGGTATGGAAGGGAGGTTGTGGCAGAATTGAGAATCTAATGCAGATGACTTGGTCCCTAGTTACCCTTGTTACCCTAAGTTTGGGCTTAGTAAAACCTGGGAGTTGTTAGAAATGCAGAATTTGAGGTCCCACTCCAGAATTCTGAATCATAATCTGAACTGTAGAATTGTAGCAAGACACCCAGGTGATTTGTATGCACATTGAAGTTTAAGAAGCACTGTTTTAAATTACATTGGATTTTTGTTTGTGTAGGTGTTTGCAGGTGTGTGTGTGTGTGTGTTCAGGCGAGGGCAAAGGACATTCAGGGTGGGAGAAGAGGAAGATGGGAGAAGGGAAAGAGAGGGAGAGAGGAGGAAGTATGGGCTGGGGGTAATGAAATGCTCATATCATGTTCTTTAAACACTTGATAAGGGGGACTGGAATTCAGGAGTGAGCTTTAAGAGGGATAATAATCTCCTGGGCATCTCTACATAGAAGGTAGATAAAGCATGGAGGGGACTATCCAGAGAGTAGGAAGTAAATACTATTATAATATTTAGAAGCTTGGCTGATCTGGCTTAAAGAGCCATCAAGGAAAGGCCAGAAATTAGCATGAGGACCTCAGGATCACAGAATCCAAGGATAAGTGTTTTTAGTTCTTTGGCTAATACTGTCAGATAACAAAGAAAGATTAGAGAGATAAAAACTGAAAATTCCCTCTTGTGTTTGATAGCCAACAGGCCACTGAATGTTTGGCTAGGAGCCCCAGCTAAAAACTATGTCCTCCTTATTGAACCTTTCATTGGGCAGCTGTGTCAAATACAAACCTTATGCCATTCTTGATGTTGATGGTAGAACCTTGTACTAGCAAATGCCTCATCTGCCATGTTTGCTGCAGCCTGCTCCTGGCTTCTGTCCTGCCTCTCTTAGTCTCTCAATTCTTAGCTCTTGACTTGTTTGTTGGTTGCTGGATTCTACTTCCCATCTGAGTCTTTACCTGTTCCTTTGTGTGTTCCTTCCTTTAGACCACCAGTACCTCCTAGCTTACTTATTGTTTGAACTAATTTCCACTACAAGATTGTTTGTATTCCTCTCAACTCCAAGCACATATTCCTAGAGTTGAAATTATTCTAGCTATTAAATTACAACACAAAATAACTGGGGGCACCAAACTGTTTACATCTCAGTTTAATGTTAGAACACCTCCCTTCTTAGAGTAAGTAGATTATGGTTTAAAATAAGCTCTGGGGAGCAGATGGGCTTCTAGAAAGAAGTCCAGACTTGCCCTTGGTGACAATGCTTAGCTGATATATCAGGAGGGAAGTATTACAAACTTTAGCCATTTACTCCAACACAATTGTCTATGCAGAATTTTTAATGTGATTTTTCAGTATCAGCACAATTTTGGAAAGAAATTGAAAATATTTTACAATTTTTAAAAACATTGGTAGAATTTAGACTTCTAATTACCACTTTAAAAACAGATTTATTGAAAGTTATGGTGTAAAGTTTCCAATTTCTGACTTCCTTTTTTAGGCTGGATTGCCAGGAATTGGCGATAGTAGTGATTTACTGATGTCAAAAACATTGCAAAACTATGAAAAGTCAGGAGGAGGAAAGGTATCAAAAACAGGTGATAATAACCAAATAAAGCCACATTCATTGGTGCCAGCTAAAAACAATACTTCTTTGTGCTAGGCACTTACTGGGTTCCTTTACAGGAAGGAAACCAAAATATTTCATTGAAATTACCTTTGCAAAAAGTATGACAGTGAGAGAAATCTAACATAGCTGACTCCATTTTGCTTCTAACCTCACAAGCTGTCTTTGGCATCAGGCCACCTAGCTACGGGAGGAATTGAGTTTATAGTTTAACTTTAAGGCAAAGATGATAGCCCCTTCTCCAAACCAGCCTCTAGGGATTGAAACTGCCTGTGTAAGACTACTGAAAGGCCATAAGGTTAGGATTATGGGAGGGGTCTGAATTTTGCCAAGATAGCATAAACATAGCCAGCCATTGTTCCCTAGTTTGTTTTTCTATAATTCCTTACTGCTCAGGAGTCATGTACCTGGAGTTCACAAGATGTATAACTTCTTCAATTGCTCTATTAAATAATATCACTATTGTCAAAACCTATGATTAATCTTTTAGATATTTTTCAGGCTTTTACATTCAAGTGGACCAACTGATGCCATCCAGGCTTGGACTCATATCCAGAGGCTGACTCAGCATGCAAAAACAGTTTGGAAACTTCCATGATTTAATCCCCAACCAATCAGCAGTACCCATTTCCTAGACCCTTCCATGCCAAATTATCCTTAAAAATCCTAGCATTGCAGCTCTCAAGAAAATGGATTTGAGAAACGTGTCCTGTCCTTCTGCTCAACTGCCTTGCAATAATTAAACTCTTTCTCTGCTGCAACATCCCTGTCTCAGTGCACTGACTATTTGTGCAGCAGGCAAGAAGAACCCAGTTTGGGGATTATATCACCCCAAAATATTTTCCTTGACATAGTTCAAAATGGCTATTAAGAAGGGCTGTAAATAAAAGACTAGCTAAGAAGCTGTCTTTTGTCAGGGGAGATTTGCATCTGTAGAGAAAATCTGCATTGATACAGCCAGGTTTTCTCCGAGGGCCTTGTTGGATCCAGGAAAGATTAACTGAGAGTCTGACACCTTAAAATATCTGAAAGAAACATTCACCACCTATTAACTCTGAGGTTTCATCTACATAATAAGACCACCTTTGCTAGCCAGGTCTCCTTTTTTTGTCCCCTTCCCATAACCTGTTTTTCCACCATAACTGTTTTGCCATGATACGAGTTCCATTCTTTGACCCGTTGTCCAAAACACCATCAGGATGGCTAAAATAGTAGAAAGGAGCGATTTACTGGTGATATTAGTTTGCAGACTTGGAAGAGATAGCCTCTGGACTGAAGGTGCTCTTTCTTTGAAGAGGGGAAGGACAGGTTGAGTTTTATGCGTCACAGGGCCTGTATCACAGTGGAGTTATAAATATTCAGCGTGTTTGGGAGGAATATTACACGTATTTATGGGATGATGTCAAGTATATTTGCAGTGGGTAAACATGCAACATACATCCCATGTTCACTTTGAGGTCGGGAGAGGGGATAGTTTAGCATTAAAATTGGATTGAATTTGCCTATTTATATCAAAAGGTGAATTATAGAACACAAAGACAGTTTGTGCACACCCTCTATAAGATGACTCAAACTGGCTTAAGGTTTGCAATTGCTTATCAATAAAGAATGTTTGTACGGCTGGCCCTCAGTTCAATCATACTTGTAGTGGTCTGGGTTGTAAATCAGGTCTGATGAGTTGTCTGATAGCTCCTATTGTTAGAGAATTTAGCAGGAATGTAGTTTTTCTTGTAGCCCTAGAAATTTAAGGAGTTGCTATGGTAGCTGCCCTGAACCCTGGATCTGTAGGTAACTTTTGTTTTTTCAACCTTAAGGTCTGTCTTAGTTGACAAGGAGGAATTTATTTTTGTTTCTCAGATAACAAAACTCAAGATGGTACATAAGCTTCTAAATCCCATTGAAGAGTGGGCTAATTACTCTTTAGGTCTCCCCATACACACTAGTGAGTTTCCATATCTTTGCTCTTATTGATCTGCCTTTTGTCAGTTGATTTTCAGCAAACCTTCTGAGAGTGAAAGGGAAGTTTTCCCTTGGTTTCTATAACACATTAAATTACCTCTTTTAGTCCTCCTGACAACTGTATGGAGTGGATGTTATTATCTCCACTTTGGAGATAAGTCTCAGCAAAGTTATTATACCTAGCTCATTTGTAGCAAGAGACAAGATACAAACTCAGTATGTGTTGATTCTGCATATAATGGGAAATTTTAAAACCTGGCTTAGAGTTACTGGAAAAAAGTACTATAAAGGAGTATTTTCATATTTCCTTTACAAAATGTTATAAAGCAGATACCTATCATATTTCACCAAAGGTAAAGGAGTTCTAAATCTGTTATTGAAAGACAAAGTTGCAAGATTGAGCCTTGAAGCTAGATAGTTCTAGGTGACAAAAGAGACTTTCTAGCTCCTGGGCCAGCTGGGTCTGCTCTCAGTTCTGTACTTTTGCTTATGCTTAAATAGCTGTTCAGTAAACCTGAAATATTTCTCTACCCTCCTCTCCATCTGTACATCCAGTCACCATTTGTAATGACTGCCCTTCTCAAGGTTATCTCTGAGGCCACTTAGGTGCCATAAGCCTCAGCTTCTCCATCAGCCATTTAGGAATAATAGAAAACTAACACATAAGGTCACTCAGTATTTGAATGGCATAAAGCTACAAGTTATGTGTAATTTTGATAATGTGTGAAGGAAAAATATAAAACATTGAAGATCGTGGCTGGCCTTGAAATCCCACCAGAAAACTTGCTCGTAAATTTTTAAAACCAAATATTGTTTTATTAAATGAAAACACATTTATATGTGTTAGGTAAATTCAAAGACCAACAATGAAAAGAAAGTAGCTGAAACTAAAGGAAAACTGGCTTTCTGAAAGATATACAAAGAAGTCTGTTTAAAACTGTTTTACAAATGACTAACAAATTTACTGAGTTTCATAACTGTTTCTCTTATTTGTGCAGATGGCTCTTAGTATAAGTGAGGCAACTCAATAATGAGGGACATTTGAGACATTTTAGGTTACCCAGCTACATTTTAGATCTTACCAGCTCTCTTATCCAGTTAGCTTATGTTTCTCTTGAAGCAGTGATTATAAACATTTTAACAGAATCTCTCTGTGTGATATTATAAAATATAGGTTTGGTTTTTGAATCTATTTCCTGGCATACAACTTATAAAACCTTAGAAACCCCAAAGTGATGTCTTTTTGTACGCTATTGCTAGACTGATGGCTGACAGCCCATAGGTAGGTTCAACATGGGGGCTGGTTACCTGAAAAACCAAGGCATGATTAGAGGGTTGGGGCTTTTAGCCCCATCCCCCCTTCCTCCATTGAGTGGAGAGAGTTTGAAGGTTGAATTGATCACCAATGACCAACAATTTAATCACTCTCACCTACATAATAAATCATCCACAAAAATTGCAAAGGAATTGGGTTTGGAGAGCTTCCTGATAGCTGAACACTTAGAGGATTCTGGAGGGTAGTACACCTTGGGAGGGCATGTAAGCTTCAAAATCCTTCCACCATACCTCACCATATGTGTATCTTCATCTACATTCTTTGTAATATCTTAATAATAAACCAGTAAATATGTTTCCTTGAGTTCTGTGAGCTTTAGCAAATTAATGAAACCAAGAGAGGGGGTTGTGGTGTCAGAGGTGTTCAAACCAGAGAGACTCCATCTTGAATAGGGGCTGGTAAAATAAGGCTGAGACCTACTGGGCTGCATTTGCAGGTTACTAGGCATTCTAAGTCACAAGATGAGATAGGAAGTCAGCACAAGATACAGGTCATAAAGACCTTGCTGACAAAACAGTTTGTAGTTAAGAAGCAGCCAAAATCCACCAAAACAAAGATGGCTATGAAAGTGACCTTTGGTTGTCGTCACTGCTCATTATATGCTAATTATAATACATTCCCATGCTAAAAGACCTCCCACCAGTACCGTGACAGTTTACAAATGCCATGGCAATGTCAGGAAGTTACACTTTGTGGTCTAAAAAGGGGAGTGTGATGGTTAATATTGAGTGTCAATTTGACTGGATTGAAGGATGGAAAGTATTGTTCCTGAGTGTGTCTGTGAGGGTGGTGGTGTCACAAGATCCTTGGAGTGTCACTTCACCAACTGGAAACCTCTGTAGCCAGCAGCACCTTCTGCCTGAGTATTGCTGGTGCCTGCTAGGCTTGTTCCACCCATATGTTCAGGCAGGCTGCACTCAGCTTGTGCTACTGGCCCAGATCCCACACCTTCCAAGGGTGAGCCAGGCATGGAGCAGTGAGGGGCGTGTGTATGAGCAAGCATGGGGTCTGGCCACTGTGCACAGCCAGGCATACCAGCTGCTATGGTGGAGTGGGCAGCTCCAGGCACCAGCACAGGTGCTGGCTCTGTGCAAGGTTGCAGCTGGACCAGATGTACCACATGTGGCTTCCACTGTGGGCACCTGCATCTGGACAAGGGGAATTCAGTGGCTCCCAGAAGCTTGGAAACACCAGGAACCACAGAGCCCAAAGAGGGTTTCACAGCCCTCACTCAGGGAGCCCCTAGGTCTGGACTCTGAAGGGTTGCAGCTCTTCTTTCCTTCTCATTGCCTGCAACATGGTGAGTGGTTGGTGGTGGGGGCATGTTTCAGCTGTTTGTGTTACAACTCTTTCAGTCCCATCATTTGGTAGGTTTGAAATTATTGTCCTGTGTACAGGAAGAATGAGGTAAGCAGACAACTGGAGGGTGAGCAAGATGCAGAGGAACGTCACTGAGTGACAGAAAAGTTCTCAGGAGACCCACAATGGGTAGCTCCTTTGTGCAGGCAGGTCATCCCAATGAGTGTACAGCTCTCAGTAGAGAAGAGACCTGCATTGGGTAGCTCTTTCCAAAGGCAGGTTGTCTTGAGGAGTCAAGAAGACCTGAAGTGGGTAGCTGCTTCCCACAGCCAGTAGTCCCAGTGTCTGCTTGAGTCTGGCTGAGTCTGGGGTTTTTATGGGCTCAGAAGGGAGGAGATGTGTGCTGATTGGTCCATGGATGGCCATAGGCAAGCCTGAAAAAAGCACCATAAATTCTTACTCCCAGCCGTGAACTACACCCTGAACTGACAGCCTGGATCCCAGGCTTCAGGCCGTCTCTGGTTTGAAAGTAGAATTTCACCAGGGATCCACCCCGTCTGCCTCCTGCCATCAACATGCTGTCCATGGTGCCCAGGCTGTGCCGAGAGGCACCTGTAGGCCTGTGCTGAGCCACCCTCAACCCCTCCCAGCCTCCTTCCTGTGCTCATGGGCACCCAAAGTCCAGAGGGGGCTGAGTTGTCAGGGGGCTGACATGTCAGTGCCACCCTGAACTCACACACATGCAGCCCATGTGTGACAGTGCCACAACTTTGCTCCATCCCAGAGCCCGGAGTGGGAAGAGGCCAGGGAGTAAGAGCAGGCACTTTCAAGCCTGCAGGGACAGGGGGCTTCCTGGGTCCCTGAGAGTGTAGAGACACTGGAGTCCAGCACCACTGCTGGGTGGTTTCAGCTGCACCTGGGAGCACAGGGCTCCTGCCCTTCCAACAGCCGAGGGACAAGACTCGGCTGTTCCTGGCCAGCAGAGCATGTAGCCTCAGCCATGCCTCCCTGGCTTAGCTGGTGTCTTCACAGAGGCCCCTCCAGACCAGCTGCCACTGCCATCATTGCCAAAGGAGATTAAAATTTGAGTCAGTGGACTGGGAGAGGCAGACCTGCCCTCAATCTGGGTGGGCACCATCTAATCAGCTGCCAGTATGGCTAGGATAAAGAATGCAAAAGAAGATGGAAAGAGCAGACTTGCTAAGTCATCTGGCTTTCATTTTCTCCCATGCTGGATGCTTCTTGTCTCAAACATCATATGCCAAGTTTTTCAGCTTTTGGACTCTTGGACTTACACCAGTGGTTTTCCAGGGGCACTTGGGCCTTAAGTTATAGACTAAAGGCTGTACTGTTGGATTCCCTGGTTTTGAGATTTTGAGACTTGGACTGGCTTCCTTGCTCCTCAGCTTGCAGATGGCCTATTGTGGAACTTCATCTTGTGATCATGTGAGTCAATACTCCTAATACAGTCTCCTTTATATATTCATCTATCCTGTCAGTTCTGTCCCTCTAGAGAATCCTGAGTAATACAGGGAGGAACCCTATAAGGTCTAAGAAGGGGAATTCTAGGAATTGCCCACCCCTTTCCTGGAAAACTCATGAATAATCAACCCCTTGTTTAGCATATAATCAAGAAATAACTGTTTAAATATACTTAGTTGAGCAGCCTATGCTGCTCATGCTTTGCCTATCGAGTAGTCATTGTTTTATTCCTTTACTTTCTTAGTAAACTTGCTGACACTTTATAGATTTGCCTTGAATTCTTTCTTGTGTGTGATCCAAGAACCTCCTGTCAGTGTCTACATTGGGACCCATTTCTAGTAATAGTGGGAACCCCAACGTGAAGCTAATATGTCAGAAGTTCCAGCAGCCTGGACTTACAACTGATAGGGAGGAGGCTTGGTCTTATGGTGCTAAGTTCTCAACCTTTGAGATCTGAGACCATCTCCAGGTAGGTAGTGTTGGAATGGAATTGGAAGACAGCTAGCTGGTGTTTGCAGAGGAATTGCTTGCTTGCTTTGTGTATAGGGACCTGTACACATTTAGTCACAGAAGTCATCTGTTGATTGTTGTGGTGTGAGAGAAGAGAGGAAAGATTGGAGACTTTTACTCTCACTATGCTTGACTCTCTATAATTACAATTTATTTAGTAAATAGTTATTTAGTACTTTGTAAATATAGCATCTGATATTCAGAACTGCATACAATGTGATAATTCACACTGCAAAATTAAATAATTCTAACTTTATTGAATAATTCAAACTTGAAGCATTTGGAACATCAAATTATTCTGAGCCTTGGGAGGAATGCAGGTATGCAGCCTGAGTTTTGTGGCATGAAGCTGCAACTTCTGCCTTTTTTTTTCTTTAAACAATTAGGAAGACCAAATGGCACCAGAGGTAAAACCTCCTTAAATTAGTACCCCACTTCATGGAGTAATAAAGTAATCTTTCTTGGAATGTGGTAATCTGTAACTAATCAAATTGCTGTAAAATATTGTGGTCTCATGTAGAAAATGTAATCCTGTTACAGTTTGTCTATGCTCCTGTAACTGTAATTTTAACTTCTCCACTTGGGAATGCTGACTTTATTCATTTGGAGTCAATGTTTCTTGGATGGCAATTTTCAAGCTTTGTGCTTGAATAAATTATATATGTAATCATATTTTCTGACCCTCACTACTTAAAGTTAACAACACAAAATTTGTCTTTTACATGGGCTCAGTTTCCTATGTAAGTCTCATGAGGGCAGAGACTGTGTTTTATCCAAGTTTTTCATATTGAGACAACAGAGGGAGTGGTGGCTTAAGAGGCAAAAAATAATCTATGCAATTTTGGGTTTCTTAGAGACTCTGTGTTAAGTAAGACATAAATGACAAATCAGGCAAGACCTGAGATATTTTCATATTCTTTTAGGTACTATGTGTCAAATGGAGAAAGTTGTTAGCACATGATGGATGCTGGAGATTTAAATTTCCCTCCAGGGCCATAGTAGACTCTGGCTTTAATTGCTGCTAAAATAGGTGTAAGTTTTTATAGTCATCTCACTATGAAGACACACTCTTACTTTGGTTAAAGCTTCACAACTAGACCACAACAAATAGGCAATGAATAATGAAGACAGCTGAAACAGGATTTGATGGAAAAGCAGAGGAAGAAGGGCTGGTATAAGAAACAGACTTGGGAAAGTAATAGGCAGGTACAGGGGCTCAGAAACTGATACCCCAAAATATGGTGCTTTGACACATGAAACTTAAGAAGTCAAGGTGTCTCTGACTCCCCACCATCTCTCCCGAAGGACAGAATAAAGTTGTTCTCTGAAGTTTCTTTACCTGCCTAAAGTTCAGATCCACCAAGGAGAACAATCATTTTTTTCTCCCCTTCCTGTTACGTCATTGCCTGTTGCAGAAAGACCAAGAATGTAATCACACTTGAACAGACCCTTTCAAGAGGTGGTGTCTGTCTCTTAGGATCATTCAAATTCCAAAGAAAACTATTTACAAGTTGATCTCTGTTCCCTTATCCATTTGTTTTCCCTAGTAATTATTTGTTGGTCCTTAAGAGTATTCCTCACTTTACCCCATTACATAACCCATTTTTCCAGGATCCAAGCCCACATTCTTTCTGTAACCTTAAGATGGTATATAAGCTTCTCTTCCCCCTTGGGGAGTGAGTAATCACTCTGATTTTCCCCTGCGTACACATTAATACATTTATTTGCCTTTTCTCTCAATCTGCCTTTTGTGAGCTGATTTCTCAGCAAAACTTCATATAGTGAAGGGAACATTTCTCTCTTAGCCCCCACAGTTTTGGTGCTGGGAGCAGGATACCAGATCTATACTCTTTTAGAAGCTGTAATGAAGGAAACCCAGGATCTGACTAGCCCACATAAGTATAAAACTTTCTTACCAACCAGGGTCCTGACCTCTTTCTCTGTGATATCTGGTCAAGCAGATGGTAAAAATCTCTCTTTTTCCTCCGCAAGTTTTAGATAATGGGAGAAAAGGATTTATGTAACCAGTCTTGGGTGTAGTGACGCTGATGTGTTTCTTGGTACTTTTGGTATGAATATTCATATTATTTGATTCCTTTCCTCCTAGAAATACCCTTTTCCTGTGTCTTTGTGTTTGTGTTGTTTTGTCATGAAGAGGAAGAGGAATACTGAATGAGATTCCCCCTTGTCTTTTTTTATGTCCCTGAGAACTTGACTTGTGACCAAGTGGAAGCATTCTCTCTTGGTCTCTGTCATCTGGGAAGTGTGGTTTTTATTTTTTATTTCTTATCCCTAATGGTGAGCAATTCAAGAGGTGTGATTTTTAGATCATGCCAGGTGGCCAGTCTGAAAATGGGAATCTGAGACACATAAACACACTTTTTGTTCTGAATGTATTAAGCTCTTGGGAGAGTTACTTTTACTAAGTCTCATTTGTAAAAGGCTTTTGTTGTCTCAATACTCTTGTTGTCTGATAAGTCTGTGGTAACAGGAGTCTTGCTATCCCAGCCTATTCTTGGAGGTAATTGTTTTTGGGAAAGATCTTATGAGATTGCTGCTTCTATACCCTCTCCAGGAAACAATTCTAAACCTAAAAAATTATATCCTGGGCTTTCCATGAGGAGGCTAATAGATCGAGTCACTGTTGGAATAATCACAGCATTAAACATTCTAATTATCAATGGCCAGAAGATAGTTCATTTAAATTAAAAATACTCCTAAATTAAGAAGAAAATAATTTTAAAAGCTCTCATTCTAAATAACGCCTTTTCTATAGTTATTTAAAAAATCAAATAAAAAAGATAACAGTGTCATGGCTAGCTTTAAAAATTCTCTTGACTAAATTGAAGAACAAAAATCTGACCTAAAACAAAATTAAAATCCGTTATAAACTCAACCTGCCTTCTTTCAATAGAGAGTCACAATGTGGGGCTGCTCTATCTTGTAGTTCACTAGTTAAAGCTCTGTGCTTTCACGATTGAGGCCTGGGTTTGATTCGCAGTCAGGAAATTAGGCTTTTTAAGTTTTATATTTGTGTAACTTTTGACTTTGTGGGGCGCTATAATAATTTACTGATCCTTTTCCCTTGCATGGGCAGTTTTTACTTTCTTATTTCCTTCTCTGTAGGGACATAAAAGGCTTTTGGTCCTTTGTGTGTAGGTGGTCAACCAAGAAGCAGAGACCCTGGAAAATATGGCCAGAGAGATGTGGGCCATACCCCATTTGCAGCTGGTGAAATTTTCCTTCCTTCAAGCTGTCTTCAGATGGTTCTGTATCTTGTGAAGACTGTCTTACACTTCTTTGGTGATGACTTGTGCATCCTTGGTTAAGTCATAATCTTGGTTAAGACGTATTGGTTTCACTTGGGAAGGCAGCTTAGGTATAACGTTCAAAAGTCAGAAATACCTATTGTTTGTCCTGACTAAAATCTGATAATAAGAGAATTAAAGGTATTTTTTAAATGAGCTTTATGGTCAGAAATTAGCTTAATTAAAAGCTGATATTCAAGCTATGTACACACACACACACACACACACATTTTAAAGACCTTTCTGCTTTTTTCTTTTTACTGTTAAAATTTTTTTCAGTCAACTAAACTCCTTCAACTTTTAAAAATTATGTGCTTGATCCCTCTATTCATTTACTTTCTTAAATTGTTCTCCCATTTACTTCTACTTCCTACTCTTTTTTCCTTTTTGCTGTCTTAAATATTACATGAAGGGATCTAATATTTCAGATCCTTTGCAGTGGCTCATGCTTGCAATCCCAGTGACTTAGGTGGCTGAGGCAGGAGGATTATTTGAGCCCAGGAGGTCAAGTCCAGCCTGGGCAGCATAGTGAGACTGTCTCTACAAAAAAAAAAAAAAAAAACACAAAAATTGGCCAGACGTAGTGGTGCATGCCTGTAGTCTCAGCTACCTGGGAGGCTGAGGTAGAAAAATCACTTGAGCTTGGGAAGTTGAGGCTGTAGTGAGCTGTGATCACACCATTGCACTCTTGCCTGGGTGATAGAGTGAGATCCTATCTCCAAAAAGCAAAACAAAACAAAAACAAGAACATAGAAAAGGGTATCACTCACTCCCTTTTTGCAGTCTTCTGTCTTGCTGTGGAGTCTAAAATGTCACAAGCAGATTCTTCTCTGGCCTAAAACTCTACTGTCTTTCATGTTGCATTATCTAATCTCTTTGGCTTTGGGAAGTACCACATATTACTTTATACTGTGGAAAACATTTTAACTTTCTGTGTGTGATAATTGGTGAATCACTGGAAAGAGCTATGGTTTTAGAGGTGGCTGACAACAGTTGTTTACAGTAAATGGTTATTACTGCGTGGGACTACTTGTTTCTTTGCGTGTTTAGATTTTAAAAGGTGTAGTTTAAACACTTAAAAATGTCTTTACGGCAAAGTGTACTTCAAAAGCATTGCAGGACCTGTTCTCATGGCATTCCTCTCTTTTTGGGAACCTGAGATTCAGTGTAAAGGTTGACTCTTTAATTTTTCAAGATTAGATACTCTAGATACTTTGCCTTTCAACTGTACCTGTTTTTCATATATTTAAATTACTAGAAGCTAAAAACTACAAATGTTTTGTTGGCCCTTTTCCTTATTGGGCTCTGCCCTGAACTCAATGGTTCAGTTAAAAAGCAGAGACTAAATTAGAAGCTACCTATTTAAATAAAATTAGTATCTTTATAAAATTCTATGTTAGATTCCTATTTTTAAATTACTTTAACATTCATTTTTGATCTCCCTTAACTAGCCCACCCAAATTCCTTTAAAAAGCTAAAATCTTCTCTTTGCAACCATGTAAGACAGATAAACTTAGCCTTTTTCATTTATGAAGACACAGTTTAAATCCCACTGTCCTTTTAAGCTAGTTAGTTTTAGTGATTGTGTATCTAAAATTTTAAAATCAAAACAATGAAGTCTTTGTGTCTGTCTTTATCTTTATGTGTACTATGCATTTGTGTATATGCCTGTACATGCTAACATGGTAACAAATTGACTTATGTATAAATGAATCCACAAAAATTAAATAACTAGCCCAAATACTTTTCAAGTTAATGTAGCTTTAATAATTTTTGGTAAAGACAAATAGTTTTAAACTTGTTAATAAAATGAAAACATCTTCTTCAAAATTTAATTTAGATATTTTCTTTGGTTAGGTCTATTGGTCAGACAGGTTTATACTACCTCTACTAGCTTTTTAAGGTCATAAAACTGTTACTTCTATAATATTTTTGATACTTAATTTCCCTGTGATATTATGTCATTAAACTTGAGACTTTAAATTCTGAGTTCTAGTTAACTGACCATGGTAAGATCTGGGGATGGCACCCGGACTCTATCTTTCCTGGCCCAAATGTGCCTTCTGGCCATGCTGGGAGGGGTTGGATCCTCCACACAGTTTTTCTGTAGCCCTGCCCTTTGTTCTATGCTCTACATCTAATAAAAAATTAAAATTACTTCCTAGATTTTTCACTAAAAATTAAGGCTACAAAGAGTTAACATTATAATTAACATATAAACATTAAAACTACTAAGTATAAAAAATCCATATACAAAGTACATTTAAAAATTAAGATGTGTAAAAAAACTTTGTAAATTGTACAGTTTTGAATTTGGTTGGAGGTATATTCATGCTGAGTACCTTATAAGAGCAAGATGTAAGAAGGTGCTATTATTTGAACGTGTCTCCAAGAATGCATGTGTTAGAAACTTAATCCCCAATCTGATAGTGTTGGGAGTTGGAGCTTCCTGGGAAATGTTTAGGTCATCTAGGTGGAACTCTCATGAATAGATTAATGCCATTATGAAAAAAGCTTGTGGGAGTGGGTTCATTCTTTTACACTTTTGCCTTAGCACCTTCTGCCATGTGATGATGCAGCAGGAAGACCTTGGGAAATGCGAGTACTTCACTTTTAGCCTTCACAACCTCCAGAACAGTGATCCAATATATTTATGTTCATTGTAAATTACCCAATCTCAGGTATTCTGTTATAGCAACACAAAATGGACTAAGACAGAGTATAATAATAGAAAATATGTGTTTAGCTAACCTTTCTCATATTTGAGTTGTGATCAGGCAGTTGGCATAATTCTCTTTACTCTTGGTGCCAAAGGTCAGAGACGTGGGGAGGGGTTGCTCCAAACTCTTCTTGGTGACTGGTATAGTCAGATGCTTGGCTTTTGCAGAATGAATGACAATGAACATCAGTTTGAGGGACAGCAGAAAGAGAATTGCCAGAAGTCGGAAAAGAGAAGACTGATTATTAGAGGCGTGACTCTCTCATTAAGTAGCTATGTGATCTTGTGGAAATATACTGAGCTCAGCTTTCTAGTCACTGAAATGAAGTCTTACCTGCCTAATGTAAGAATCACACAACATGATTTCTGTGAAAGCACCCTATGAACCTAAAATTATCCTATGAAGTTAGTCATCTCTATTTGTGACTAGGTGGGCATCATTCTAGCGTGGGGTACAGTGAGGTTATTTCATTGCTGTTTATATTTCTTTTAAAACATGGAATTATGTCTACTAGTGATTAGGCAATGGATCTTAACATTTTTAATGAAATGACCCTATACTTTCCTGAAGTGTGGTCTCCAGAAAGTTCTTCATACACTCTGAAGGCTAATTTGTCAGAGCTGTATTATATTTACGTTTTGGTGTACTGTGATTTTTCTATAATTCCACATCTTTCTTGATGTTATTATGTTGGTCAACCATTAAAAATGGATACTGCTCTTGTAATACCTATTCAGAAACAGCAAAAGGGCATCATAGAGCAAATATTAGACACTGGAATAAGATGACAATGAACCTTCTTCCCCAAATTTCTAGGTGTCTCTGGTGGGTTAATTAAAAGTTGATCACAGTGATAAGTAAGAAAACTGGAGGTTGAAGAAGAGAGATGGGGAGGGGTATTTAGGTAGCTCTTAATTATAAGTTGAGCTAGAACAGTCTGCTAAATTTTGGAAATTTGCTTAACAAGGCACTTAAACTGGAGAACTTGAAGAAGTTACCTAAGAAAGAAGTTCATTGCAGTAATACAGGATGAAAATGCCTGGCCCAGTGAAGTGAGGATGTAACAAAATGAACTCCTCAAGAAGATATAAAGAGTGGTTTTGTTGTGCTTCTAGTATTATGGGAAATAAATTATTGACAAAGCAGAATTTGTAACTTAAACTGATTATACAAACCAGTTCTAAAACCAGACAAAAGTGTACAGACTAAAAGTTAATAAGCTATACTGATCCCTGAGGTGTTGCCTGTGTCTATGCGGGGTTGTTATGAAACATTGATATTGTATGAAGTTGTGAGTTTACTGGTCATTGAAGTACTGAAAGTCTTCTGTCCAAGTCAGCTTTGTACTTGCAAAGAGAAAGTCAAACCATTGGAATAGGTTTTCTTCACTATTTTGCCTCCTCTGCTTGTTTCCTGATTGGACAGATTCGTGAGTGTAAATGAAAAGCACTCTCACAGCTAATGTAGAGAAAGAGTAGTTTATGATAGTAAAGTATTTTCTGATCTCTCTGCAAGTATAGGGATTTTATACACAACCATGCCTTGTTCTGTAATGATATCAAGCCTTTTTCTGGGTGGGGTGCAGAATCTTCTGTCTCCTACAATTATTTCCTTTCCATAGCCTCTCTTATATTATCCACAGAAGTTAACCATACTTTTTCATCTCATGAACATCTTTTCTTAATCTGTTTCCACTTTTGGCAACTTTATACCACAATCATTGTTTTATGTCCTTTTGAGCAAAGAAATTGAGGAGGGGGATGCATCTCTGGATGGCCAAGGGATCATATAACAAACTATGATCCTTTAATAACTGTTTAAATATCTGTCTGAAACCTTGTATTTCAGGAGCCAGCAACAACAACAACAAAAAAAGAAAAGCAGAGTACCACCTAGATTAAATGGTGCAGTTTCACCTTCCTGTTCTTTCCGAATTAATTTCAAGGTGAAACTCAAAGGGACCATGAAAAGATGGAATAAAAATAAGACACTTCAAGCCCATTCTAGTTTTGTTTACTCAACTCAATATCTCTTATGGAAAGGCAGAATGCAGGTGTTAGCATCATATTATCCCGGGGAGATGTGAGAGTGGAGGTCATGCAGTAAAAGGGCACTAAAGCATGCATACCGCATGAGGGATTAATTGCCAGGAGCTTATGAGAAGAATCATGGCACTTAATATCCAGAGCCTGAACAAATACCAATATGAGAAAATGGTCACATATCTGTAAACACAGGAGGGCTCTAAATCAATAAAGAAGAGATTAGTTTATTTTTTCATAAATAATACAAGATGCAGTTGGAGAAGATCACCCAAGATAAGCTGCCTTGTGTAGCTTGACCTAAATGTTTTCAAGTTTAAATTCTGAACAATGTTCATGGTAATTGAGACCCGGTTAAAAAAGTAGGGGAGGGCTACCTTGTAGTGTTTCCAGGTTTTGCATATACCTTCCAGTCAGGTTTGCTTATTTTTTGAATCTGTAGCTATTATGCTGTATATTGAAGATTTAAGGTTATCATCCAGAGCCCGAGGCTTATTAGATCCTAAGCACTAAATGGGAATTCAATTAGGTTCTCTCCATCCTATTTACTAAAGCAGAAAATTGAAATTGTTAGTCTTAGAACAGTGTTTCTCAGTTGTGGGTGGGGAGGGGGCAGAGACAGCCTTTCTTCAGGAAAACATCTCACTCTCCCAGTGGATATATGAAAATACATATTTAAAATTATAAAATTTTAAAATTGAAATACCACGAAAAGTCATTAGTTTTGTAATGAAAACTACATCAGGAAAGCTAAAGGAAAGTTCTTGGTTGATGAGAATACATAGTAAATAAGCTCTCCTTTGCCTCTCAGTAATTCCATTATGAGATGAGAACAAGGTCTCTGGACCATATGCAAAGGAGCAGAATCTCTGGAGAAGAGAGGAGATTTTTATGTTTATCAAGAGAGGGCATTGGTTAAAACACATTGAGAAGCATGGTCCTATAACAGGGTCTAATGAAGCAGGTTCTGTAAGAAGAGTGTTATGCTTATGCTTCATTTAACTGGAAAATTCAATTTAATAGAGACCTCCTGAGCATTTTGATTAATAGAAAATCAACTGTCACCCATTTTTTTTTTCTTTTTTTTCATTAACTACTTTTGGGAATGTATAGACCCTACCTTCATGCAAAGGTCTGTTTGAAGCCTGAGGGATTCCTTATAGCACTATGAAATTCTTCCAGTGCCAAGGGCATTTTGCTGGTACAGAAGAAAGAAGAATTATTGAGAACAGATGGCACTTTTGATTTGAGTTTTAGCAAAATGGGGTAATAGAGTGCTCACTAATGCATGAAATCTGTTACATCTATTCTCTTGCTTTGCTTGGAGGAAGAACACAAGTAAGAAATGTCTTTTCTTTCATTTTTTCATTTCTCACTAAGCTTGCTAGGAGAATAAATGACATTAGGAATTTTGTGCAAGTGTTAAATTTGTTCCTGCTTTCTAATCTAGCACTTTTTAAGGTTAAAAAATCATCAAGGGAATTTGAGAAAATGAAGAAAAAGATATAATCCATGTAATTATCAGATAGTTTGAAGAATAGGGATTTCAACCATGTTTATCTTATCCTCAAGATCTCCTGCCAAAATAAAAATGCAGATTCCTTAATACAGGATTAATTATTCCAGAGTTTTTATCAGGCAGGTTCACAGGCAAAATGCAACATTAGCTTTAATAAGCATATTTTTCTTTTCCATTTACCTTTTTAACTTGAAGAATATGCTTTTAATAAAAATACTTTGTAAATGTCCTTTCAATGACTGTATTTGCTGAAATTGGCAGAAATGTGCACTCTGAGGTAAATGTCGACCATAGGGCAATCCTTTTGTATGTATCAGGTACACTAGATTTAGGAGGGCACTGTGCTCGTTGCTGGGTTTCCCAAGTAGAAATAATTTGAATAAATATGAAAGAGGCCAAAAATACCAATGCAGAAGTTAAGGAATCTAAATTCAAAAGCTGAGGCCAAAAAATTATATTACACACACTCTCAGGAGAGAACAAGGGGCCTAAGTTACCATATGAGTGATCTAGATCAATATTTGTCACTAGTGTCTAAGGGATGCTAATAGCTCTTTTATGAAAAAGGCCACTTCTATGAAGAGTCAAGTAATTGTTAACCTTCCTGGCATAGAAATGGCTTCCAGGAATATTCCTAACACTTTGTCAGCCATCATGACATGAAGATGCAGGAATAGATGTCACATCACAGTATGAATGGGTTCTACTGGCCCTGGAATTATATGGCAAGGCTTGCTAGAAGGAGCTAGCAGGTACTCTGTAGAATGTTCTTCTAATCATCAGACATGTAACACTGTAAGCAGTGGAGTCAGTTCTCATTGATGTCTATTCAAAAGCATCATGATATAAAACACATTTTATCCACCATCCTAGAAAAAGGGCTCTTACTATTTTTCTGCAAAGAATAATACTACAAAACTGTCATATGAAGAGGTAGTCAAAGAATAAGCAGCAAAAAAAAAAAAAAAAAAAAGCATGAAGAAAGTATTATAGAAGTAGATCAGGAAGTTACTCAGTAAACATAGTGTGTTATTTCTCTGGATTTGGTGATGTTTGGGGTATCTGTCAATTTTTTTTTTAAAAAATTCAATTTATTGTGATTTCTTTTTAAATCTAAAGTTATATTGAGTTTTATGCCCAATTTCCTATTTATATTTTTTGTTGTTTTTTCTTTTTTTTTTTTTTTGAGGCGGAGTCTTGCTCTGTCACCTGGGCTGGAGTGCGGTGGCCAGATCTCAGCTCACTGCAAGCTCCGCCTCCTGGGTTTATGCCATTCTCCTGCCTCAGCCTCCGGAGTAGCTGGGACTACAGGCGCCCGCCACCTCGCCCGGCTAGTTTTTTTGTATTTTTAGTAGAGACAGGGTTTCACCGTGTTAGCCGGGATGGTCTCGATCTCCTGACCTCGTGATCCGCCCGTCTCGGCCTCCCAAAGTGCTGGGATTACAGGCTTGAGCCACCGCGCCCGGCCCTTTTGTTGTTTTTTCAAAATGACCTTCCAAACTACATAAGCTTTAGGCCTCCAAAAACCTTGATTTGTAATTGTGAATATACTATCCTAGTTTATAATGACAAATCCTAGACTTTTGTTTTTCTAGATATGCATGAAAAGGTCTGAACACACCCTGAGGAGGGCATTTCTCAAGTGTCTCTGAGGCAGTCTATTCTGTCAGCATCCACATGGTTCTCATTTTTTCCCCACATTTCCCTGATTGTCTTAAATTTTTAAAAAAACATTTAATTATTGTGGGTACATAGTAGATGTATATGTTTATGACATACATGAGATATTTTGATACAGGCATACAATGCATAACAATTACCTCACGGTAAATAAGGTATCCATCACCTAAAGCATTTATCCTTTCTTTATGTTACAATCTGTTGATCAGAGAAAATGATGAGACAAGTCACAATAATTTTAAGAGATTTATTTGCCAAAGTTAAGGATGCACCCAGGAGACATGTCTATGCCTTTCCCTGAAGATGATTTTGGGGGCTCCAAATTTAAAGGGGAAAGGGCAGGATATTGAGAAGCACACATTTTTATGTAAATGAAAGGGGGCAGAGGGAGAAATGTGGAGAATCTGCATTTTAGGGGACAAAATAGGGGAATAATCAGATGTGCATTTGTGTCTGGTGGGTGGAGTGACTGCACCTGTAAAGATAAGCTATCAATCTGCATTGCCATGGTGAAGTTTTAACAACTCACCAGGACTTTCCTTGTGGGCAAAATACGGAGGAGACATTGTCACCTTTCATCTTGTAGCCATCTTATTTAGGTACCAAAAGGGAGAGGAAGGTTTGCATGACCCATGCAATTTTCCCTTTGGCTAAATGAATTTGGGGTCTCCAAATTTAATTTCCTTTCACAAATCCAGTTATACTCTTTGGGTCTTAGTCCGTTCTCACACTGCTATGAGGAAATATCTGAGACTGGGTAATTTATGAAACAGGTTTAATTGATTCACAGTTCAGCATTTCTGGGGAGGCCTCAGGAAACATACAATTATGGCAGAAGGCAAAGGAGAAGCAGGCATCTTCTTCACAGGGTGGCAGGCTGGAATAAGTGCAAGCAGAGGAAATGCCAGATGCTTATAAAACCATCACGTCTTGTGAGAACTCACTCACTATTTGAGAACAGCATGGGGGAAACAGCCCCCTGTGATGCAATTATCTCCACTGAGTCCCACCTTTGACACATGGGGATTATGGAGATTACAATTAGAGGTGAGATATGGGTAGGGACACAGAGCCAAACCATATCATCCTGCCCCTGGCCTTTCTCAAATCTCATATCTTTTCACATTTCCAAACATGCCTTCCCAACAGTACCCCAGAGTCTTAACTCATTCAGCATTAACTCAAAAGTCCACAGTGCAAAGTCTCATCTGAGACAAGGCAAGTCCCTTCCACATATGAGCCAGTAAAATCAAAAGCAAATTAGTTACTTCCTAGATACAATGGGAGTACAGGCATTGGAGAAATGCTCTCATTCCAAATGGGAGAAATTGGCCCAAACAAAGGGACAACAGGCACCATATAAGCCCAAAATCCAATAGAGCAGTCATTAAACCTTAAAGTTCCAAAATGATCTCCTTTGATTCCATGTCTCACATCCAGGTCAGGTTGACGATGCAAGAAGTGGGCTCCCACAACCTTAGGCAGCTCTGCCTCTATGGTTTTACAGGGTATAGTCCATTTCCTAGCTGCTTTCACAGGCTGGTAGCTGTGGTTTTTCCAGGTGCACAGTGCAAGCTGTCAGTGAATCTACCATTCTGGGGTCTGAAAAATGGTGGCCCTCTTCTCACAGCTCCACTAGGCAGTACCCCAGTGGGGACTCTGTGGGGACTCCAACACCACATTTACCTTCCATACTGCTCTAGCAGAGATTATCCTTAAGGGCTTCAACCCTGCCTCAAACTTCTGCCTGGACATCCAGGCATTTTTATACATTGTCTGAAATCTAGGCGTAAGTTCCCAACCCTCAATTCTTCTATGCACCTGCAGGCTGAACACCACATGTAAGCCACCAAGACTTGGGTCTTGCACCCTCTGAAGCAATGGCCTGAGCTGTACCTTGGCCCCTTTTAGCCATGGCTGGAGCAACTGGGATGTAGGGCACCAGGTCCCAAGGCTGCACATAGCAGAGGGACCCTGATTCTGGCTCACAAAACCATTTTTCCCTCCTAGACCTCCAGCCCTGTGATGGAAAGGGCTGCTATGAAGGTCTCTGACATGCCCTGGAGACATTTGTTCCTATTGTCTCAGTGATTAACATTGGCTTCTTGTTACTCATGCAAATTTCTGCAGCCAACTTGAATTTCTCACCCCAGAATGGTTTTTTTTTTTTCTACTGCATCATCAGGCTGCAAATTTTCCAAACTTTTATGCTCTGTCATCTCTTGAATGCTTTGCTGCTTAGAAATGTCTTCCATCAGATACCTTAAATCATTTCTCTCAAGTTCAAAGTTCTACAGATATCTGTGGCAAGGGCAAAATGCCACCAGTCTCTTTGTTAAAGCATAGTGAGTGGGACCTTTACTCTAGTTCCCACCAAGTTTCTCATCTGCATTTGAGACCAGCTCAGCCTGGACTTCATTGTCCATATCACTATCAGCATTTTGGTCAAGGCAATTCAACATGACTCTAGGAAGTTTCAAACTTTTCCACAGCTTCCTGTCTTCTCCTGAGTCTTCCAAACTGTTTTGACCCCTGCTCACTGCCCAATTTCAAAGTCACTTCCACATTCTCAGGTATCTTCTAACCATTCTCGGGTGTCTTCTAACAATACCCCACTATCTCGATACCAATGTACTGTATTAGTCTGTTCTCACTGCTATGTGGAAATACCAGAGACGGGGTAATTTATAAAGAAAAGAGGTTTAATGGACTCACAGTTCGACATTGCTAGGGAGGTCTTAGGAAACTTACAATCATGGAAGAAAGCAAAGGAGAAGCAGGCACCTGTTTCACAGGGTGGCAGGTCAGAGTGAATGCCAGCAGGGGAAATGCCAGATACTTTAAAACCATCAGCTCTTGTGAGAACTAACTATCATGAGAACAGCAAGGAGGAATGGCCCCCATGATCCAATTATGTCCACCTGGTCCCACCCTTGACACATGGGGATTATGAGGATTACAATTCAAGGTGAGATTTGGGTGGGGACATGGAAGCAAACCATATCACTTAGCTATTTTGAAATGCACAATAAATTATTGACTGTAGTCACCCTGTCGTGCTATCAAATACTAGATCTTATTATATCTAATCATATTTTGTACCCATTAACTATCCCCACTCCATCCCACCCTCACTATCTTTCCCAGATTCAGGTAACCATCATTCTACTCTCTCTGTATTAGGCTGTTCTTGCCTTGCTATAAAGAAATACTGGAGACTGGGTAATTTATAAAGGAAAGGGGTTTATTTGGCTCATGGTTCTACAGGCTATACAGGAAACATGACACCAGCAACTGCTTGGCTTCTGGGGAAGCCTCAGGGAGCTTTTACTTATGGGGGAAGTTGAAGCAGGAACAGGCATGTCACATGGTGAGAGCACGAGCAAGAGAGAGTGGAAGAGGATGTGGCACACACTTAAACAACCAGATCTCATGAGAACTCACTTGATATCATGAGGACAGCACCAAACCATGAAGGATCTGTCACCATGACCCAAACACCTCCCACCAGACCCCACCTCCAATGTTTGGGGTTACAGTTCACCATGATATTTGATGGGGGCATATATTCAAACTAAATTGATCTCCATTAGTTCAATTGTTTCCCATTTTAGCTCCCACAAGTAAGTGAGAATATAAAAAGTTTCTTTCTGTGCCTGACTTATTTCACTTGAAATAATGACCTTCAGTTCCATCCATGTTGCAAATGACAGGATCTCATTCATTTTTATTGTTGAATAGTATTCTGTTGTGTACATGTATCAAATTCTCTTTATCCATTCATCTGTTGAAGGACACTTAGGTTGCTTCTAAATCTTGACTGTCATGAATAGTACTGCAATAAACACAAGAGTGCACATATCTCTTCAGTATACTGATTTGCTTTCTTTTGGGTATATACTTAGCAGTGGGATTGCTGGATCATATGGTGCTCTATTTTTAGCTTTCTGTGGAAGCTCCAAACTGTTCTCCATGATGGTTGTACTAATTTGCATTCACAGCAACAGAATGTAAGTGTTCCCTTTCCCCCACATCCTCTCCGGGATTTGTTATTGCCTGTCTTCTGACAATTTTTTTGTTACTAAGTCTGGGATGGATTTGGGCTCTGACAAGGCTCATGATTAAGTTGCCCATCCAATATTTGGTCCTCAGTGCAGTAGAAAAGGATTAATTCAATGTAATTTATCAAGAAGGAAATAAATCTTGTTAATTCAAATGAGCCTAAGTAAATCTTTCTTGTTCTTAGAGACAATAATTGAATAAAATAAAATGGAAAAAGATATAAAGACTCCCATCCATTAATAAAAGAAGTAGTTTCGTTTCCATTGGTTACTGATGTGTTTCAACTGAGTCTAATCTTAACTATCATTTGAAATATATTTACTATAGCAACAAAAAAAGAGAGTACACAAGTCATCTCTCAGCTGCTGCTTGCCCTCAACATAACGGAGCCATAGTACTTTGGTTCACAGTGAGTGATTTCTCTTTGGGGCTTGGTGAGAGCTCAGATTCTCTTAGTACAGATATCAATCTTAATTGAATGTACATAATTACAAAACACAGACAACAGAACAAAGAAGAAGGGCAGCTAAGTGAATTATACCTTGACATTTTCTGGAGGGGAGATGCCAGTAAAACAATGCTGTCATTGTCATGCATCCCAGGGTGATGGGAAGTGGTCTACTTCTATTAATGACAGGCTCTGGACGTCATAACTTCACATCAGCATTCTGAGTTCTCCCATGCTGGTGACTGTGCACACAAGGATTGAGCACCAATGAGCCCCATTGTGATGTGAACACAACATTAAGACAGCTGCCTCTGCTACACTTTTGTATTCAAAGCCTATTCAGAGCTTCCATTTAGCCTCCCATACTTACACCTATGCTAAACAGCTCCATTCTTTTCAACCATTTTTTATTTTCTTGTGTTGTATTGGTTATCACAGTGCCTGGCAGTGAGTAGGTACTCAAACATTTGAATCAATGATCATGATAATTTACATTAATGATAGCAAATGAATTAAAGCAAATATTAAATGATAGCCAATATTATTAAAGAAAACTGTGAAAATGATATAACAAGGAGCAGCAATAGCAGCTACTATATATTAAATGCCAGAACTTTTCACGTTGTCTTTTTTGAGTCTTCACAGAAACTTTGTAAGGTAGTTGTAATTGCTTCTATTTAACAGTTCAGAAAAATTAGAATCAGAGAATTTTTGTAGAATAAAATTATGCTTTATATATCATAAGTAACCACATTTAATACACTATTCATATGTGTGTGTATATATCTGTATATGAATCTATTATTTGTCTCAATATGAGCTCAAGAGGGCAGAGATGGTTCTTATTTCATGTTTGTATTTCAAAATTCTTGCAGAATCTACTAGTTTAATACATTCACCAATGGATCTTTGTTCGTTTCCTCTCAAAAAGTCTTTTTGGGCATTTTATCTGTTGCTTGAGACTAGCAGAATGTGCAATTGCTTTGATTTAAGCCATATTAGTTCAATTGTATTTAAAGTATTTAATGTCAAGCACTTAATGTCCAGTACAGTGCAGAAAGAAATCAAATTAGAAATGGTAAGACTCTTATTTTTAATACAAAAATGGGCATACATTAACTCTGTAATTGGAAAGAAATTGACTCATTAAATTGGCTACAGCTTTGAAATCGACTGTCAGTTCATGCGCCCAATGGTTACACTCTTGAAAAGTGTCTTTATCTTAGCGTAAGTTTCTCTGAAAACACAACATGAGTTAAAAGCTTACAGGCAGTGGGTTTATTTAGGGATAAAGCCTAGGAGCAGAAGTGAGGGGGGGAAGGAAATGATGGGAGGAAGAGAAGCCAATACAGTGATGCTAATGCAATGGCCACTGTAATGAGGGACTGGTTACTTAACCCTGTGGGGAAAATATTAATATGTCTAATAACCATCATCATGAGGGAAGAAAGGGGAAACATTTATCCATCAGCTCCTCTTCCCGTTGGTCACGGATAGTCTCATATGGTGTTAAATCTCCTACACTTCTGGATTATGGATATGTGAGCAAGTCGAGGTAGGAAGAGGGACTCTGGGCAATCAAAACCTGCAGGAATCTGGTTGGTTGAGCAGTGGTTGGAATGAGAGAGGAAGCCAAGATGGCTTTCAGTGGTTTTCAAGAAGCATTAGATACACTTGAGTAATTAAAAATGTCTGTATCAAGATAGATTTACACTTAAGAAAGAAAAAGCAGGATATATTGAGCAGGATAAAAAGTGTTCTTTTTTTGCCATCACATTAACATGAAGGGCAAATCACCACCAGCTTTCAGGGAAGAAGTAACTACAAAAAAGTATTATGAAACAGTTTCTGATAATGTCCAGCTTATCCAGAAGACAATAGTGTGAATCTGTTAGCTATGCTATTCTCTTATCTTCTATATTAAAATCATTTTTGCATATAAAGTTTTTGTCATAATCAGTGATGTTCTGAACATAATGCTTTTGTTAAAGTTGATATTATTATCTATTCTTGTTTCACCAAGATGAGCCATTAACTTGGTGTAGGCAACATCCTTACTTTTCTCATTGAAGTAAAAGTTGACAGATATTTACTGCTTCTTTATGCTTACAATATTAACTGTTTTCCAGTCTAGTATTTTCACTTAAAAACTAATATTTTAAACTAGTACATTAAAATAAAACACTTGACATACATGTGAGTCTGTAATCTCTGTACATTTGAACAATGCAGTGACATGAAAATTGGGGTTACTTTTGAAAGTCAGGGTATTACCTTGCATCATGCTATGTGAATGTTAAATTGTTTTTATTTCATGACCTATCAGCCTTCTTGAGCAACACTGCTTTCTAATATAGGCTAGTGATTGAAAAAATCTGTCTAGAGCTTTGACTACTGGATGTGAGATCTCTACAATATCATCTTTGATAGGAAACCTGAACTACCATTGTAAAAATCATAAAGTTTCTTAAGACTTCATGCAAATTGATGCCCCCTCCTTCTCCATGCCCAATCTTTCTATAACATCTCTTCTTTTTAAAATGTTAAGTAACTTTATGAGAAAGATTGACTAGTTCTGTAGATAGACATGTGAATGAAAATTTTCTTTAACTTTTAAGATCAGGGTACATGTGCAGGTTTGTTAGATAGGTAAACTCGTGTTTTGGGGATTTGTTATACAGATTATTTTGTGGCCGAGGTATTAAGCCTAGTACTCATTAGTTATTTTTTTCCTGATTCTCTCCCTTCTCCCACTGTCTATCCTCTGATAGGCCCCAATGTCTGTGTTCTCTTCTATGTGTCCATGTATTTTCATCATTTAGCTCCCATTTATAAGTGAGAACATGTAGTATTTGGCTTTCTGTTCTTGTGTTAGTTTGCTAAAGATAATAGCCTTTATCTTCAGCCATGTTCCTGCAAAGGACGTATCTGTTCCTTTATATGGCTGCATAGTATTCCACAGTATATATGTACCACATTGTCTTTATCCATTCTACTATCAGTGGGCATTTAGGTTGATTCCATGCCTTTGATATTGTGAATAGTGCTGCAATGAACATATGTGTGCATGTGTCTTTATGATAGAATGATTTCTATTCCCTTGGGTATATACCCAGCTATGGGATTGCTGTGTTGAATGATATTTCTGTTTTTAGATCTTTGAGGAATTACCACACTGTTTTCTGCAATGGTTGACCTAATTTACATTTCCACCAACAGTGTGTAAGCATTCATTTTTCTCTGCAACCTCACAAGCATCTGTAATTTTTTGACTTTTTGATAATAACCATTCAAACTGGTGTGAGATGGTACCTCATTGTGGTTTTGATTTGCATTTCTCTAATGATCAGTGATGTTGAGGTTTTTTTTGTATGCTTCTTGGCTGCATGTTTGCCTTCTTTTGTAAAGTGTCTGTTCATGTCTTTGTCCCACTATAAGTTCCTTATAGATGCTGAATATTAAACCTTTGTCAGATGCCTGGTTTGCAAAACATTTCTCCCATTCTGTAGGTTGTCTGTTTACCCTGTTATTTTCTTTTGCTGTGCAGAAGCTGTTTAGTTTAATTATATCCCATTTGTCAATTTTTGTTTTTGTTGCAGTTGCTTTTGGTGTCTCCATCATCAAATCTTTTCCTGTTCTTATGTCCAGAATAGTATTGGTTTGGTTGTTTTCCAAGGCTTTTATAGTTTTGAGTTTTACATTTGAGCTTTTAATCCATCTTGAATTAATTTTTGTTTATGTTGTAAGGAAGGGGTCCAGTTTCAATCTTTTGCATATGGCTAGCCAGTTATCCCAGCACGATTTATTGAAAGGATAGTCCTTTTCCACATTGCTTATTTTTGTCTGCATTGTCTAAGATGAGGTGTTCATAGGTGTGTGGTCTCAGTTCTGAGTTCTCTATTCTGTTCAATTAGTCTAGGTGTCTGTTTTTGTACAAGTAAAATGCTGTTTTGGTTTCTCTAGTGCTGTAGTATAGTTTGCAGTTGGATAGCATGATGCCTCCAGCTTTGTTCTTTTTGCTCAGGATTGCCTTGGCTATTTGGGCTCTTTTTTGGTTTCATATGAATTTTAAAATAGTTTTTCTAATTATGTGAAGAGTGTCATAGTTTAATAGTAATAGCATTGAATCTGTAAATTGCTTTGGGCAGTATGGCCATTTTTATAATATTGGGTCTTCTTATTCATGAGCATGGAATATTTTTCTATTTGTTTGTGCCATCTCTAATTTATTTGACCAGTGTCTTGCAGTTCTCCTTGTAGAGATTTTTCACCTTCCTGGTTAACTGCATGCCTACATATTTTATTCTTTTTAGGCAGTTGTGAGTGGCATTGCATTCCTGATTTGGCTCTTGGCTTGACCATTGTTTGTGTATAGGAATGCTAGTGATTTTTGTACATTGATTTTGTATCCTGAGACTTTGCTGAAGTTGTTTATCAGCTGAAGGAGCTTTTGGGCTGAGACTATGGGGTTTTCTAGATATAGGATCCTGTCATCTGAAAACAGTGATCATTTGACTTCCTCTCTATTTAGATGCCCTTTATTGCTTTCTCTTACCTGATTGCCATGGCCAGGACTTCCAAAACTAGAGTAGGAGTGGTGAGAGAGGGCATCCTGGTCTTTCATTGGTTTTCAAGGGGAATCCTTCCAGCTTTTGCCCTTTCAATATGATGTTAGCTGTGGGTTTGGCATATATAGATCTTATTATTTTGAGGTATATTCCTTCAATACCGAGTTTACTAAGAGTTTTTAACTTGAAGGGGTGTTCAATTTTATTGAAGGCCTTTTCTGTGTCTGTTGAGATTAGCATGTGGTTTTTTCTTTAGTTCTGTTTATATGATAAATCACATTTTTTGATTTGCATATGTTGAAGTAACCTTACCACAGTGGTTTTCAAACATTTTCCAGGCAACAGCCTTATATATACAAATGAAAATGTGCTGTTTAATGAACATAAGTTAATAATGACCTCGTAACATTTGTGTTCCTCACATTTTCATTAGCCCCACTTTATCTCTTAATTCAAATAACAAAAAAGAGAACTGAACTGGTCACTGACAAGCAAATGAATTTATTGCTTTTAGTCAGTTTCCTCATGGTCAGTCAGCTTTGGTCAGGTTGTGGATAGGGCCAAAGGCAGGAAAGTGAGGGTCGTTAACACAGCTCATTCTCCATTCAGAAGTTGACTTACACATCTACAACCATCTTTCTGTAAAAGACTTAGACTTATTTTCTTTGTTCCTGAACCTTGTATCTGGTTTACATAATACTAGTTCAACTTGGAGTGAAATATTAAGCTATTTTGCCTACTAAATATAGGGAGTTTGGAATCATTTCACACCTGATTTCTCATTTTGAACCATAAAAGTCTAATCACTTTGATTGACAATAGTGCTTGCAATAGCATACCAGCTACTTGAATAATATTTTTTTCTTCCTTTCAGAGTGAGTTTAATAATAATAATAATAATAATAATAATAATAATGCATTCATCTTTGTAGATAAGAATTTTGAGCCATGTGGTTTTTGTACACTGTCTTCCACTGATGCATAAACAGAGTTAGCCTTTCATCTTCTCTTGTATTTCTTAAGTTTCCCAAGTTTCTATGGTTTAGAGAGGAGAAACATTTCTTTGTGTGAATGCAATAAAGACAAATTTCACTTTTATATCCTACCATGTCATCATTTCATAATTTAGTTTGGGAAAAGCCCCAATATTCCTAGGACCTCCTAAGCCCAATTGAGCACATATCTGTGGTGGATAATGACTATTTTCTCAGTTCAGTTAAAGGTGTTGTTATTTCACATTTTTGCTGAAGTGCTTCCAGGGAATGAATGAAGCTTCTTGACTTCACCCCTTTGTCTTTAAGCTCCAGTAAGTAGTTGCTGCCTAGGAGATGAAGCAAATTCCACAAGGAAGACTAAGAAGCCAACAACTGGTAATTTATCATTAAGGAGGCAGCAGTAAAGGATAGTTATCACGTGAGACAAAATTAATGTGGTTTCATAACATCTTAAAAGTAAACACAGTGGAAGAAATTTTGCTTGTTATTATATCAGTGGTCATGTGCTCATTCTGGAGAAAATGAAGTGCTTCTTGGAAGGACATGAAGTAGAAATGTTCACCACTTTATTTTGGTTGCTGTAAGGAGAGGCATCCTTATAACAGACAGATTCTTTAGAAATCAAGGTCTAGAGTGAAGAAGATAATCAGATGTTCTATACTCTGAGAAAGAAAGAGAGAAAGAGAGAGAGAGAAAGAAGTGCCTGAAGGTACCATTTGTCTTTCTTTGCAAATAACAGAGATACTGGAGGGAGGGGCTAATGAAAATAGGGCACCTATCAGGTGCTACTCCCTCCCAGGGGGTAAGAGTCAGAGATGCTGGGCTGGGCCTTTAATCTAAGAGAGGAGGCAGGTGGATCCTTTCTGGGAATTCAGCCCATCTCCTAATGACCTTTCAGCTCCAATCCTGCTGCGTTGGATCTAATAACACCTGGAAACTCCATCCTCAGAGAAGCTTCTAGGGGCTCTTCTTGCTCCAGGAAAAGTCCTGCATGACTGGGCTAGAGCCAAAGGTGAGGGCAAGAGATTCTGCTTGCCTTGAAAGCTAGGAAGCAACATCTCAAAATCCAAACTCTCATTTTTTAAGTGCTCATTATCTTCCATGACTGTTTTCAGTGGTTTAGTTATGTTGTCGGATTGCATCCTAGTAATAACTCTGTGAGTTAGTAATTTTATATCCATTGTATGGATGATAAAATTCAGAAGACTCAGAAATATTTTATACCTTATTTATGGTCTATTAGTAGAAATAAGCCAAGCTGGAATTCATACCTTGGTCTGGTTTTACCAATGGTACAGGTTAACTACTACTCGTAACTGTTCAACCACATGTCAACTAACGGAAGGCATGGGAACTAGTATATTTAGGCCCCAGGGCTTGACCCTTTGTGCTTATCTCTTCTCTGACTATACAGTCCCTTAATTTATTTCATTCTGTTTCATGATTTGTACTTCTGGTCTGGCCTCTTCCTGGGCTCTATATTCAAATCCCATTTTACAGAGTGGTTGAATAAATTGACCAAATTGTTGCAGGTGTTTAGAAATGGAGCTTGCACTCAAGTCTAGGTTTATCTGATATTCAAATCAGTTATGTATGTACTGCTTTTTTTTTTTTTTTTTTGAGACGGAGTCTCACTCTGTCACCCAGGCTGGAGTGCAGTGACCGGATCTCAGCTCACTGCAAGCTCCGTCTCCTGGGTTCACGCCATTCTCCTGCCTCAGCCTCCCGAGTAGCTGGGACTACAGGCACCCGCCACCTGGCCCGGCTTATTTTTGTATTTTTAGTAGAGACGGGGTTTCACCGTGTTAGCCCGGATGGTCTCGATCTCTTGACCTTGTGATCCGCCCGTCTCAGCCTCCCAAAGTGCTGGAATTACAGGCTTGAGCCACCGCGTCCGGCCTGTATGTACTGCTTTAAATTGCTTCCAGGGGTCAACATCACATTTTTAAAGTTGTATACAAGATCTAGCACCATGCCCAAAACTCAATTGGTAATTAAATTACAACGATTGAATGAACAAAAGAAGGAATAAATGTAGAAATAAGCTTAGGTTTGAGGAAACTCATTAGCCAAAAAAGGGGCACATGAGGCATGTTTTCTTCTCAGATACTCCATTATTTTGTCCATATAGCAGCCGTGTCTTATGGGTAGGCCTTTGCATATACCGAGAATAGTAGCTTCTGTGCTTTTTGAGCTGAATTCACCGCCAGAGCTCTGACTGCATTTACTGAGTTCCAGCATCACCCATCTGGTTCTTGGTTGGCAATCTTCACCTCTGTGTCTGGCCTATGCAGCACAGTGTGTCCTAAACTGAATTCTTCATCTTCTCAAGCCCCTGCCTGTTACTGTTTTTCTCCAATGACTTCAGTCCCCCAGCTTGAAGTCTTGCCTAATTTTGGGGACTTCTCCCTTTTCATTGTCTTCCATATCACTTGCTAAGCTCTGCTAAGTCCTTTCTGAATGATGTCTTCCTTTCACTGTTCTGTTCCTGTTGTCTCTTTTCTCACTCTTGTTTCATTATCTCTTACTTGAAGAACTGTCACTGATGAGCTCTTCCTTAGAGAATAAAGAACAAACATGTAACCTGGAACTCCAGGCCCTTCACCACTTTACTCAAACCTCTTATTTTCTGCAGTTCTATTGTGCATCCTTTGTCTTAGGGCAGCGCTTTATATAAACTGCATTCCAGAGAGCAATAAGAGATTCACAGATCATTCCTCCCTGCCTCCCTGCCCCCCTGCTCTGAGGGGTTGCTGTCAAGGAGAGGAAGCTGGGTAGGTGGGCCTCTAGACTCCTATCCCTGTTCCAAACAGAGCAGTTCCATTTTGCTTATTGGGATTCCATATAAGATTTTGTTTAAACTAAGTGTTATATATAAAGATTTGGTGCTGCAAAAGAAATAGCAGTTGAATATAAAATTTTCTTTTAATCTTAGTAAGGCAAGGTACTTCTATAGAAGGGTGTGCCCTTACAGATGGAGCAATGATGAGTGTACACTTGGACAAGGGAAGGAAAGGGGTTCTTACCCCTGACACACATGGCCCCTGCTGCTGTGTCATTCCCCTATTGGCTGGGGTTAGACTGCACAGGCTAAACGAATTCTGATTGGCTGATTTAAAGAGAATGATAGGGTAAGTGGTTTGGGATGAAAAATGGTTATGACAGAGCAGGTAATTGGAATGAATCAGAGTGCAGCAGGTAATCAGAATGAGTCAGGGTGGAGGAGGTAATTGAAAAAGGTTGCTTTATGAAGAAGTTAAGTTTAAAAGTAGAAGGCAAAGAATTGAGCCTACTGACATATTGATTCTTTGAAAATAAATTTAGAACTCATATCTAATAGGTTTCATGAATTTATCAAGTTTGAAAACCACTGATCTTTCAGAAAAATGGAGTCTGCTGTTATTTGCAGTCCATGCTCCATGTCTTCTGATGTCTGGGTGCTTGTTTTCATGTTCCCCAGCATAGATTCCACACATGGAGACTTTAGAGCCTTTATTACTGAGGAGAAAGCAAAGCCATCAAGGCAAGGTGGGGATGCTGTGCACAGAGGACATTCACCTAGAGAGGGACGGGGAGCAATCCGAGGGTAGAGCTGTGAAGGGCCTTCATAGCAGCCCTTGCTATCTTCTCTTAACTACCTTTCCAGCCTTATTTTTCACAACTTTCTTCATGAAAACACACTTTAGCCATAGAGAGCTTATTTCTCTTCCACCTACATGTCCTTTCATCTCATTTATACATGTTGGCTAACGTGGTGCCCTATTCCTGGAGTGCTCAGTCTTTCATCTCCACCTAGCCAAAGTGTACTCATCCTTCCTGGCCTAGCTTAAATTCCCTCCCACAGAAAGGCTTCTCAAGCCACATCTGAATGTAATCTTTCTCTCCAGCCATATCTTTTTATATATCCCTCTGTTATTTTACTTAGCACTGCCCACATGGATTTGCCTGTTTAGTTATCTATGTTCAAGGCTCAGACTGCCAACAACACTGTGACCTCTGGAAGGCATCCCCTAATTTTGAGTTTGCAGATCTTTGCCAGTTGTCATGGCCATCTTCAAACTGGCTAATTTAAATGGCCAAGTTTGATAAATCCTTTCACTAGTAGCTGAACATATTGGACTGCCTACATCAATTGTGATACATAACATGGGCACAATAGCATATTTCAACCTTTTGAGAACTCCTGACTGCTAATTTAATTTCCTGTGGTTATGGGAACAACATTGTGCAGTGAGCCACACAGTCATTCAGAGGCAATAAAACTCTGTTTCTGCCAGCTATATTTACAGCATGGTCAGGGAAAAACATTCTTTCCCTAGTGTCTAGAAGGTCTCAAGGAAGATGTGGGCATTATTAATAAGCCTTGTCAAGGTTTATGCCAGCTCCCTTTTGGAGACAATGATTTGTACTTTATTCGAAGCATGAAGTTTCTTTCTTTTCATTTTTTGGTAAGATTTATATCTGATTCTCTCTAGTAAATTATCTTTGCCAGGCATAGATTTTTCTCACTCTGCAAAGAGTTTAGAAAATTTGTAACATAACTCTTATTTTCCAATTTGAAAAAGAAACCTGATGTTCATGTTGGTGTTCTTGTCCGTATCTGCAAGAAAGAGACTGTGTTAGAACCTGTTTGAACAGAAATGAACACAAGGTGTATGGCTGACAATAACTGAATAAAAATATTACCAGTGGTACATGGATGACATAAACTTTGAATAATAATGATAAAACTTTAACTCCCCAGACTAAGGGAAAAATTAACTAGAGGGATGATGTTTCTGCTTGAAACTCGAATCATTAAAGGGGAGATAGTAAAGATTCACTATTACAATGATTGCTTTAATGATATATATAGGGAGGTGATTTAGTTGAGGAAAATCTATTTATGTTGGGCTTTTACTTCTGCTATGCTTTGAAATCAGTCAGCAGATACCGAATGCATGTCCACTAAGTGTGAGGCACTGAGCCAAGCCTAAGATGGTGGACCTTCGTATGAGCACCCTGTGAGTTTCTTAAAAGCAGACTATATTCATTCATTCAACAAATACTTATAAAATGTCTCCTACATGCCAAGTACTGTCTAGGTGCTAGCTGGCAGGCCTTTGTAGAAGAAGAAATTACTAGATTGTGTGTTTTGGGGGGTAGACATTTTAAAATTCTTTTAATATATACATATGAAGTATTTACTGTGTGCTAGTGAAGAGTGGTCCTCAGCATTATTGTGAATCCAGTTTTCTGTACCCCACCCACCACCCTTCACCAGCACACAGTAAATACTTCATATGTATATATTAAAAGACTTTTAAAATGTCTTCCCCCCAAAACACACAATCTAGTAATTTCTTCTTTTATAAAGGCCTGCCAACTATCACCTAGACAGTGCTTGGCATGTAGGAGATACTTTATGATATTTGTAGGGTGGTCAGGTGTGAGCTGAGTTACAAGTCCCGCGTTTAAAGGTGGGTGCGGTCACCTTCCCCAGCTAGGCTTACGAATTCTTAGCTGACCTAGGAAATTCAGCTAGTCCTGTCTCTCAGTACCATGTTGGAACTGATTTTGATTTCTTTATCAAACTTATTTTGATTTATCACTTTCCTGTGAGATAATGTGGTAAACTAATTCAATTATTTTTGTCATTATTTTGACATTATTTTAAAGCATCTCCATGTACATTATTAAATTTGTATACCAACTCTGTGAAGTAGTCATGGAGAGGATAATTATTTATTTTGCAATGAGCATAATGGAAGAGGAAGTGGTGGTGCTTGGACTCACACCCCCATTTTCTGACTACAAACCTCTTGCTCTTTCTATCACAAAGATGACATCAACAATAAAGTGTGAACAAATCCTTTATGTTTATTTAAGTTGTAGACTTAGGCCTGAAATTTAATTGGGAACAGAAAAATCATCACATCTCTTTATCTTATGGATAGGCACACAAGGAAGTGCATTTCCTAATTTCTTGACTCCAAATCTTTCTTAAAATGACCCTGGATAGAAAATGCTTGAATGTCATTCTTCCATAATTATTTTATATGACATAAGCCAATAGTCATTGAGGACCTTCCAACACTGAGCACTAGATACCTTCTAATTTTATTTCCTAGTTCTGGGAACTGGGAAATGTATTTTCTAAATCGGGTCTCTCTCTAATCCTTAATATCTGGGGCTGTATTTTTCATTTTCATCTTCATCATTATTATTAACATTTGTTAAGAGGCTTTATGCTATATTTTTTTCAGACAGTGCATTAACTAAAATATGTTATCTCATTTTTTACAATAATCTTAAAGAAGTATATTAGTTTGTTCTTACACTGCTATAAAGAGCTACCTGAGACTGGATAATTTATGAAGAAAAGAGGTTTAATTGACTAACAGTTCTGCAGGCTTAACAGGAAGCATGACTGGCAGGCCTTAGGAAACTTACAATTATGGCAGAAGGCAAAGGGGAAGAAAGCACCTTCTTTATATGACAGCAGGAGAGACAGAGAGTGAAAGGGGAAGTGCTACACATATTGTGAGAACTCAATTCAGTAATACGAGAACAGCAAGGGCGAAGATGGTCCCCATGATTCAATCATCTTTCACCAGGCCCCTCCTCCAACATGTGAGGATTTCAGTTAGACATGAGATTTGGGTGGTGACACAGAACCAAACCATATCAAGGAGATATACTTTTACACCCATTTTATAGATGTCAAAACTAGATCTTAGGGAGGATTATTAATTTGGTCAAGAAGACACAAAATGAGAGGTTAGGTGTCAGTTATGACTATCCTGAATTATTGTTATGTACAATGCAAATCATTGTAAGTTCTTTAGGCTATGTCCAGTGATATGCTGTTACGTGTGAATGATTATCAATAAGAGATATGAAATGCTGACATAGTGATAAACATCTGTGAAACTCAAATATCCACAACAAAAGGCCAGGAGATTGATGCTTGAATCACATGAGTACCATAGGAGAGAACAAGATGAGACTACATTGCATTTTAGACTCCAGGAAGCATCAGTGGTAGAGCTGGATGATTTTTTTTTTCATAATAAACCTGTGCTCAGGCAAGGCTTTTTCCTCCTTCATGATTTTTCGTGAGAAAGCTTAGGATCCTCAGATGTACATTTCTATTCTTCCTCCATCACCTCATGTGTGTTCCCTATAGCATGATGTCTGTGGTTTAATTACTGAAGCAGTGGGGTGCCTCTAATTTCTTCTAGAAGATAGTTTCCCAATCTAATTGTCTTCTATGCTTTGCCATTTCCCTTGATGGGCAGTCTGCATTCTCCTAGGCTTAATTTTGTTTTCTTATTTTGGCTTCTTTCTGTTATAATTATCCCCATTTGGGCAATAGCATTTTTTGCTTAAGTTCTTTTTTCCTTTTTTCTCCCCAAACCAGGAGTCATCAAACCACACTCTGGTCTTTGTCACTTGGCTGAACAAGTGTTGTCCTCTTTAACTTAATCTCAGCCTTTGAAGTCAGTTTTCCCATTTCTCCCTTGCCCTTTCCCTACTTTCCTTTTACCCCCACACAGGAAAGTAAAGAGCAATTGTGTTGAAGTCCATTAGAGACAACAAAGCAGGTTGGGCATGGTGGCTCATGCTTGTAATACCAGTTACTTAGGAGTGCGAGTCAGGAGGGTCGGTTGAGTCCAGGAGTTCAAGACCAGCCTGAGCAATGTAGTGAGAACCTTGTCTCAACAAACAAACAAACAAAATGAATAACCAAGCAGAAAGCCAACAAAATCTCCAAATTGCGATACTTTTTAGACTTTATGAAGTTATGAAATAAAACTCTACTTCTCTCTGTCTATTTCTTTGGGGACCCATTCAGAAGGCAGAAGGGTCTAATTTAAAAGTATACTGTATGCTTTGCTTTATTCTTGTAAATTTTAGACTATTAAGATGACTACAAACACTCAAAATAAGTATGTTCTGTTTCCCATGTGTTCCATTGTTTGATGAGAAATAGTCCCCTAAACCCCACTGTACCTCAGTTGTCTTATCTGAGTAACAATATGTCCTTTAACTTAACATGGAAAAACCCTGTTATCCTTGGCCTCTGGGGAGATTCCTGTCTTCATGCAAGACATAACTTTAGCCACTTTTAGATCAGAACTTTGGTTTTCTGATTGCCCTGCACATGAACTTCTGCTCCCCTACTGATTTGAAAACAGATTCCTGGATCCATGCCCGGGCTCATACTGGTTTTCACATAGGTTCTCCTCACTTTTTCTTCTGGTATCTATCACAGTTGACCTGCTTCATCTGCTCTGGATCAATAGCAACTGGACACAACTCATCTTGTGTATAGTCCGAAATAAAATCTTTTATTAATGTGATTGCTCCTGAGGGCACTGGGAAGTTGTCTTCATTTGGAGTTGGGAGACATGGATTCAAGCTCCAGCACTGCTATTTATGTCTTATGTTATAAAAGCGGTTTTCTAGTTTCTAGGAAGCTCTGTTTCTGCATAAGTAAAATGGGACTTATAATAGCAACTGCTTAACATATTTAATTGGAGCATAATTCATGCCAAAATATTATCTATTAAAGTGTTTGATATGGTTTGGCTGTGTCACCACCAAAATTTCATCTTGAATGGTAGCTCCCATAATTCTCACATGTTGTGGGAGATGATTGAATCATGGGAGTGGTTTCCCCTATACTATTGTCGTGGTAGTGAATGTCTCATGAGATCTGATGGTTTTATAAGGGGAAACCCTTTTCACTTGGTTCTCATTCTCTCTCTTGCCTGCCGCCAATATAAGATGTGCCTTTCACCTTCCACCATGATTGTGAGGCCTCCCCGGCCACATGGAACTGTGAGTCCATTACACTTCTTTTTCTTTATAAATTACCCAGTCTCGGGTATGTCTTTATCAGCTGCGTGAAAATGGACTAATAGAGTGTTTGTTCTACAATTATTTGGAAGTTTATGTTCTGAGAAAAAGACCATAAACCCATTCAAGATGGCATAAAAATAATTCCTTACTATCTGGAAAAAATTCTTAATACCAGGGGTTCCATAGGGGCTTAGGGCCAAAATCGCCTAAGTGTGTATTAGTATTATGATCGTGGTGCTTGCTAACTCAGGATTCTAGTTGTTTCTTTTTCACTCTTCTAACAAAAAATGTATTTTAACTACTTCATTTCTTATTCCAGATCAGATATTTTGATTTTTCTTCCTCTCACATTGCTACACATTCTGAAAAGAGACAGGTCTTCAACATGAAAATTTGTGGTTGCTTTGCCTCTGTGAAGATACACAATTATGACATCAGATTTTTTTTTCTTTTCTTCATTAATGGGCATATAAACCAAACCATAGCAAATTTACTCCATTACTTTTCTATTAAAATATTGGCATTTGATAATTTGTTTTAGGGTAATTTATTTTTCTCAACAAATTTGCTCTAAAATGTGCAAACTGTTGGCACATGACACTGCTATATTATTTATTATTGTAGTTGACTGTCTAGTTTTTTTCTTTTTGGCTATGGTAATTCATTTAGTGTGTATCTCAGATGGATGTCTTCTTGTCTTTACATGTGATGCGTATTTTCTCCAATATCTTTCAAAAGGATATTTCATCTCAGATTTCTGTTCAAAATAGAAACTTTATCCCAGAAATGTTGGTGTATTTGATTTTAATTGTTTATGCTCTCTCAGTTTTGTTGTAATCACAGATGAAAGGAACTCTGGAAAGTAATTTAATCAGTTGCTCTCTCTTAGGCAAGAAGGAGCCCAGTAGAACCATTTACAGGATCTATGCAGGGAGATCTGCAAAAAGGACAATTTCACTCTTGTTTCGGGCAATCACTTTTTTAAAAGATAAAATTTGCAATTCGAATGTAGTTTCCATTCTTTTGGGGAAAAAACCCAGTTTTTCCTTAAATTAAAATTAGCTCTGCCCATTGAATTGCATGTGTTGTCATAAGTGAGGTTTGGCTATCATCTAGTCTTATGTTTAAAATGCTTTCTTACAGCTTCCACTGATTGCTCTATTTTGTTTGCTTTTATTCTGTAGTGATTTTCAAAATATCAGCCCAGTTTTTAAGTATACCTGTGGTTAGTTCTTCCTTCTTGAAATCAAGAACCAAATAGTAGCTTGTGACTCTTCCCTCTGAACTATGTATAATTAATTTCATTTTTACCTTTCTTGTCCCTCCCTGAAGTGTATTCTGCTTGGCCCTTGTTAATTTGATCTGGAGTTATAAACTAGTTTATTATCCTACTTTCATGATTGTTACTTACTGTCCTGTGAAGTCAGCATGCTCCCTATTTTTTTCCCTACTGGTCATTCTCCCGTCTGTCTACTTAATTCCTACTAAATTGATTCTTGCTGATGTTAGAGTCATGGAATTCTCTTATCTACAAACTTCTTGATTTGTCTGCAAGTGTCATTATTGAACACTTAACATTCTGTCTTCTGGAGGACAGACAAATCTGGATGGCCCTAGAGAATAGTTTTCTCTTCCCTTCCCTAATTAGGAATTTGCCCTTTACTGGGGCAATACTCTTCTGAAGATTCTGCTTGATGTGTCAGGTGATCAATGTCCTCCCCCTCCCGCACCCCCTTCATTGGCTGGGGGAAACAGGAACTATTCCAAGCCATGTGTAACCTTTCTGAATTGTTCTGCCTGATATTATTTGGCATTTTGTTTGTTTCTTTCCTGGCCTCAGGTAGTTTCCTCAAATGCATGTGATGATTAGTACTCAGGTGAAGTTTTGAAAGGGACCCTTTGAAAATCTCCAGATGTCTTCCTGTAACACTCTCCTCTCTGGTTCCCTGCATTGTAAATTCTTTCCACTTTGGCCTGCCTGAGTTCTGAACTCCCTGAATGTCCTCTCAACTGACAGAGATAGGTGAACTCTGAGTACACCTTCCCTGTGCTACAATCTGAATACTCTCTCCAGGCCGTAAATTTGATGATCATAGGTTCACCTAGCTGGTTTCCCCTCTTTTAGGAAACAATATCCTGCCCAATCCATTGTCCAATGTCTAAAACAGTTGTTTCATAAATTTTCTTTTTTTTGAGACGGAGTCTCGCCCTATCCCCCAGGCTGGAGTGCAGTGGCGCAATCTCAGCTCACTGCAAGCTCCGCCTCCAGGGTTCACGTCGTTCTCCTGCCTCAGCCTCCTGAGTAGCTGGGACTACAGGTGCCTGCCACCACGCCCAGCTAATTTTTTTGTATTTTTTTTTTTAGTAGAGGTGGGGTTTCACCATGTTAGCCAGGATGGTCTCGATCTCCTGACCTCTTGATCCGCCCCACTCCCAAAGTGCTGGGATTACAGGCGTGAGCCACCCTGCAGAGCCAAATTTTGCCTTTTTTAAAGGAGGTGTGAGGATCTAGTTAGTTATTGTTACTCCATCACATTCAGATATGAACGTGTCTGAGTTGTGACCGTCAATACTAACCCTACTATAGTAGGTACTGGGGCAGAATGGTGGAAATAGCTCCAGTGTTATTCTTCTCTGTGCCCCTTGAAGGTTCTATTTCTAGGTGTCTTCCTTCTGTGGACACTTAACGTTTTTCCACATCATTGGTCTGGCTGTGTCTCTTCGGGCCCTCTTTCCTGGTTCCTACTTCTTACTGCCAACTCATCCATCTTTATTTGAATAGCTTAAAGGAAACTGAAATAAAAAGCAATGATCCAAGCTTAATTTAATCATTTTTTAGGCTTAAGTTGATTTAACTTTCTCTGTTCAATAAAAGTAGTACTACTATGTTAGAGTCATCTTTCTCTCTAGCCCCTCACTTTTTATATCCAATTATAACCAACTCAGTTATTCATTCAGCAACTATTGAGCACTGATTATGTATTAAGGCACTGAAGATGTTCAATGAACAATACAGATAAAATCTCTGATCTCCTGTAGTTATCTTCTTATGGGGAAGGCAGACCATGATGAAAACAAATTACACAATATGCCTGAAGCTAATATCTACTATGGAGAAAAATAAGGCTAAGGGAAGGGTAAGAAATGGAAGGGATGGGAGGTTACACCTCAAGGAACTAGAGAAACAAGAACAAACCACACCCAAACCCAGCAGATGAAAAGAAATAACAAAGATTAGAGCAGAACTAAATGAAATTGAAAGAACAACAACAAATACAAAACATAAATGAAACAAAAAGCTGGTTCTTTGAAAAGATAAACAAAATTGATAGACCATTAGTGACATTACCAAAAAAAGAAGAGAGAAGATCCAAATAAGCTCAATTAGAAACAAAATGGAAGACATTACAACTGATACCACAGAAATACAAAAGATCATTCAAAGCTACTATGAACACCTTTATATGCACAAGTCTAGAGGAGATGGATAAGTTCCTGGAAATATACAACCCTCACAGATTAAATGAGAAAGAAATAGAAACTCTGACCAGACCAATAACAAGTAGTGAGATTGAAACAATAATAAAAAAATTTCCAACAACAGAAAAAGTTCAGGACCAGATGGATTCACAGCTGAATTCCATCAGGCATTCAAAGAAAAATTGGGACCAATCTTACTAAAACTGTTCCAAAAGATAGAGGGAATCCTCTCTAAATTATTCTGTGAAGCCAGTATCAACCTAATACCAAAACCAGGAAAGGACTTGACAAAAAAAGTAAATTAGTGACCAATATTCCTGATGAACATAGATGCAAAAATCCTCAACAAAATACTAGCTAACCAAATCCAATGACATATTAAAAAGATTACACACCATGATCAAGTGGGTTTAATACCAAGGATGCAGGGATGATTTAACATATGCAGGTCAATAAATGTGATACATCCCATAAACCTAAACAAAACATAATCTCTATAGAAGCAGAAAACAAAAATTTTATGATCATCTCAATGGATGCAGAAAAAGCATTTGACAAAAATCTAGCATCCTTTAATATTAAAACCCTCAGCAAAATTGATATAGAAGGCACATACCTCAAGGTAATAAGAACCATCTATGACAAACCCACAGTCAACACTATACTGAAGTGGGAAAAGTTGAAAGCATTCCCCCTTAGAACTGGAAGAAGACAAGGATGCCCACTTTAGCCACTTCTATTCAACATAGTACTGGAAGTCTTAGAAAGAGCAATCAGACTAGAGAAAGAAAGGGCAACAAATTGGTAAAGAAGAAGTAAAACTGTTGCTGTTCACCAATAATATGATTGTATACCTAGAAAACCTTAAGACTCATCTGAAAAGTTCCTAGATCTAATAATGAATTCAGTAAAGTTTCAGGATACAAAATTGATGTATACAAATTAGTAGCCCTGCTATACACTAACAATGACCAAGCTGAGAATCAAATCATAACCCCTTTTACAACAGCTGCAAAAAAAGATACTTAGGAATATACCTAACCAAGGAGTACAAAACACTGCCGAAAGAAATCATGGATGACACAAACAAATGGAAGCACATCCCATGCTCATGAATGGGTAGAATCAATATTGTGAAAATGACCATACTGCCAAAAGCAATCCATAAATTCAATGCAATTCCCATCAAAATAGCACCACCTTTCTTCACAAAACTAGAAAAAAAACAATACTGAAATTCATATGGAACCAGAAAAGAGCCCACATAGCCAAAACAAGACTAAGCGAAAATAACAAATCTGGAGGCATCGCATTATCTGACTTCATACTACAAGGCTATAGTTACCCATAACAGCATGGTATTGGTATAAAAATAGGCATGTAGACCAATGGAACAGAATGGAAAACCCAGAAATAAAGCCAAATACTTACAGCCAACTGATCTTCAACAAAACAGACACAAACATACAGTGGGAGAAGGACACCTTGTTCAACAAATGGTGCTAGAATAATTGGCAAGCCACATGTAGAAGAATGAAGCTGGATCCTTATCTCTCAGTTTATACAAAAATCAACTCAAGATGGATAAAAAGCTTAAATCTAAGATGTGAAACCATAAACATTCTAGAAGATAACAGGAAAACCCCATCTAGACATTGGTTTAGGCAAAGGGTTCATGACCAAAATCCAAAAGCAAATGCAACACAAACAAAGATACATAGATAGGACCTAGTTAAACTAAAAAGCCTTCTGCACAGCAAAAGAATCAGCCGAGTAAGCAGACAACCCACAGAGTGGGAGAAAATATTTTCAAATTGTGCATCTGACAAAGGACTAATATCCAGAATCTACAAGGAACTCAGACCAATCAGAAAAAACGAACAAGCAAAAAAACCAAACCCACAAATAATCCCATCAAAAAGCGGGCAAAGAACTGAACAGATAATTCTCAAAAGAAAATATACAAATGGCCAACAAACATAAAAGAATGCTCGACATCACTAATTATCAGGGAAATTCAAATCAAAATCATAATGAGATACCACCCTGCTCCTGCAAGAATGGCCATAATTTAAACACCAAAAAATAATGGAGGTTGGCATGGATGTGGTGAAAAGGCAACATTTTTACACTACTGTTGGGAATGTAAACTAGTAGAACCACTATGGAAAATAGTATGTAGATTCCTTAAAGAACTAAAAGTGGAGCTACAATTTGATCCAGCAATCCCACTACTGGCTATCTACCCAGAGGAAAAGAAGTCATTGTATGAAAAAGACACTTGCACACACATGTTTATATCAGCATAAATCACAATTGAAAAAATAATGGAACCAGCCTAGATGCCCATCAACCAACCAGCGAATAAAAAAGATTACAAACACACACACACACACACACACACACACACACACACACCCCGTGGAGTACTACTCAGCCTTAAAAAGGAATGAAATAATGGCATTTGAAGCAACCAGGATGTAGTTGTAGACCATTATTCTAGGTGAAGTAACTCAGGAATGGAAATCCAAACATTTTATGTTCTTACTTGTAAGTGGGAGCTAAGCCGTGGGGATGCAAAGGCATAAGAATGATATAATGGACTTTGGGGACTTAGGGGAAAGGGTGGAAAGTGGGTGACGGATAAAAGGCTGCACATTGGATACAGCGTACACTGCTTGGGTGATGGGTGCACCAGAATCTCAGAATTCAACACTAAAGAACTTTTCCATGCAACCAGATACAACCTGTTTTCCCCAAACTATTGAAATTTAAAATAATAATAATAAAAACACCAAAACCAAAAAACTAACATTGAGGCTGGGTGTGGTTGCTCACGCTTGCAATCCCAGAATTTGGGGAGGTCAAATTAGGAGGATTGCTTGAGGCCAGAAGTTCAAGACCAGCCTGGGTAATGTAAGAAGATCCCATCTCTACAAAAAAAATACAGAAAATTAGCTTGGTATGGTGGTGTGTGTTTGTAGTCCCAGCTACTCAGGAGGCAGAGGTGAGAGGTTTGAGCCCAGGAGTTCAAGGTTGCAGTGAGCTAAGATCACACCACTGCACTCCAGCCTGGGTGACAGAGCCTTGACTCAAAAAATGAAAAAAACAAAAAACCCTACAAAATCCTAACATTGATCCAGGAAGGGAAAAAAAAAATAATTTAGATATATTGGGTAAGAAAGATCAATCTGAATCCATTTGGTTTCAAATTTTGATTATATTATTTATAAGCTGTGTAACATAGGATAATTTTCTCATCTGAAAAATGAGGGTAAAAAGTGTGCATATAGAATAATGTATATATACCTAAATGTATATATAAATTGTATGTGTGTATATATTATAGAGTTATTAATTACAACAAAACACTTATAACAGTATGTGGCACATACTAAGCATTAAATGATGAAGATGGTGGTCATGATGCATGGTTGGAAGACAGGAAGATTCTTTGTTATCAAATATAAAATCAATCTAATTTTAATTTTTTTTGAGAGCATCTGGCTCTTACCCAGGCTGGAATGCAGTGGTGTGATCACTACTCACTACAGCCTCGAACGCCTGGGCTGAGATTCTCCCATCTCAGCCTCCCGAATAGCTGGAACTACAGGTATGAGCCCTCACGCCTGGCTAATTTTTAAATTTATTGTAGAGTTGAGGATCTTGCTATGTTTACTAGGGTGATCTTGAACTCCTGGTTTCAAGAGATCCTCCCTCTTTGGCCTCCCAAAGTGTTGAGATTTCAGGTATGAGCCTCTGCAACTGGTCTGAAAGTGATCTGTATAAAAATATTATTAAGGTCTCACCCTTTGTTGGGGGCAAAAAAATTCAGCAAGGGAAGTGTTATCTTTCTTGGGCAAAAGATTCAGCAAGGGAAGTGCTATTCTGAAGGTCGCTGTTTCAGCTCAAAGCCTACCTATTAGGTCTAGGGCTTGGGGCTGGGGTCATGGTGAGGAATTACCATGGGGTTGCTGCTCATTGCTTGCCTTAATTATGCCTCTAGGGTTGTCAGCTTTTTGCCATTTGGTGATTTTATGATTCCTATGAAGCAAAAGAAAGGAAAGGAGGGATAGAATAAGGGCAGGTGAGATACAGAGCTGGTCTAAAAAACACAGAAGTGAGAGTTTTATCTGAGATTTCACTGAAGCATGAACTAAGATAAGACAGAAAATGACGTTAGTAATATTCATGAAATATTTATGTGGTACTGAGCCTTTGCCAGCCCCCATGTTGAGCTGTAGTTACAGTGACTAATATAATGACATTCTTGTTTTCAAGAAACTCATAATCCCATAGTGAAGATAAGCACATAAATAATTATAATTTAGAGGGCTGGGACTGAGCTATGAGCATGTGTATGTTGGACAAAGAACAAGACTTGGTGTGTTCAGCTTCATTGTGGTGTCAATCGAAGGTCATCAAAAGCTCTTCTCAGCTGGAAGTCTCAGGCACCACCCTTCTCAGTAAAGGTTTTAGTTTTAGGGGAAGAAATTCAAGTCAGAAATATAAACAGTAAAATGTACTTGATACTTTTAGGCTTTTCAGAGTTGATGCTTCAAGAAACTTCTGGATTTACAATCTAGGTTTAAGCAAGCTTGAATCTGTGTATTTGGAAAATGGGACAAGTGCAAAGCCAACTTCTGTCATAACAAAAGGATCAGCCTCTTAGAACTGTGATTCTAAGAGTGTAAATCACTTTGCTTTCCTACAAAAGTATACTAACTTCATAGACAAAGCTACAAGTTCTCAGTAAAACAAAGAGGCAACTCAGACACCCAGTTTGGCTTTGAGAATTATATTCAGAAAGTCAGTAATTTATTTCATAAACATTTATTAAATTTTTCCTATGGTCCAGGCACAGGGTTAGATGGTGGGAACAGAATTCTTGCTGAGTTGTCTTGAGCTGTTTTATAGACAGTTGGGTTTTACTTTCCTTACTTCTTGCTTCAAGCAAATTAAGCTTTCTTTACTCCAGGTATTAAAGAAAAGGAGGCAACTAACTGTAAATGTCACAAAGTCAGACAGTGTCACCAACTTCTTCCTACCCAAACCAATACTCTTGGTGTCAAGGATGAAAATATCATGACCTAGTTCTTTCCCTTGGCACACTGGGACTAGTGACAGACGTTGTCTTTTGGTTCCTATTTAGAATATGCTGCTCCTCTGGTGGAGTTAAATATCAGGCATACGTACAAATTGGGAGCTATATTTCCCTTACATAGCAACAAATCAACTTTTCCTATTGAACTCGGATTGCTGGCAACCCCAGGTTTAGGATTAACAATTAAGAGGGCATATACTCATTTTAATTTAGAAGCTTGAACAAGTTGGCATTTTTTTGCTGATGTTCTACTGGCTTAAATTTCTGTTTGGGGGAAGATTCATTATACATAATCATTTCTTTCAAGAAAATGTGTGAATCTGAGATATGGTCGAAATTTAGTTGCTCTCTAATTTGTGCCCATAATAGCCACAATCATGTCAACTAAAGCCCTGATGTTTTGCAAAACCTGCATTTTGACATGATCGTTGTTCTAAGGACCAAGCTATTTTTATTGAATGCTGTCCTTGGGTTAGCTTTTACATTATGTTAAAATGTGTCACAACCACTGTGGTTTCAAGAATGAGGGCCTCTTTTTTGTGTGTAAAAAAGTACCAAATTACTATAATTAGTGGCAAGAAGCCAATGTGAATATAATGCCACTTTGAAATTGATGTTTTGTTTATTATGTGTATGTCAGGCATGCATGTGAGATATTTAAGCAGGCTATGACAACGGTTGGTGCACAGAAGATGGATTATGCGGCCCCCTGCAATAATTCCGCAGCTCCTTGAAGTCCTTAGCCTGTAGGCTGGGAGCTGCAGCACCACTACAAGACTGCTCCCCAGCTTTGTTTGACTCTCTTGTCTTTTTAGAGCTTTTTAATAACCAACTGGACCCATAATGTGATAGTTACAGATTCTATGCCAAGAAAAGCATGCCTGGCATTAGAGGAAATAAAAAATCCAATGAAGCAATAAATGCAACTTGACTGCTTTGGTACAAGCCAAAGCAATAACCATTTAATGTCCAGTAAACTTAATTGCAAAGATGACTTTTTTTTCTTCCAGTAGCAGTAAATGTGATGACACATTAGCTCTGTGTTTTTGTGGCCAGCTGTGAAAAGCTATTTGTCACCTGGCTGGCTGGGCTGCCTGTTCTGTTTTGCTGTCTAAGGCACTGCTGACCAGTCCAGAAACAAGCACACTCAGTTGACCCCAGTGAAGTTCTAGCAGATCACCTTCTTTTTAATTGCCTTTTGGGAAGAGAAGCACATAAAACTTATTTAAACTTTGAGTATTTAGGTTTCACTGATTTAGAAAATAATACCTGGCTTAATTTAGTTTTAAATAAAATGAAGTCTTGACTATAAGGTTTATTTTCAGGCTGGGATGTGGGTGGCCTTAAAGTAGCTGAGTTGACTAGACATTAGTCTGTACCCTCATGTTTAAAATCCAGAGTAAGGATTTTCTTTTAGACGGCCTGGAGATACAGTTTTATCAAACCGTGGATCTTCTTGTTCTGGATTATGTATTCAGGGTAGCTATTCACTTCTCTTTTAGTGTGAAGGAGGTGCAGGGCTCTTTGCTGAGAGCTGTGTTTAATTGGGGAAGGAGGCATGAGCACAGTAACTGTGGAGAGTTGTGGAGAGGAACGGGAGGAGAAGACAAGGGAGCAGGGTTAACAAGGGGGTAGACTCAGCCAGTGACACCTGGGCACGTTACATTGCTATGGATTCCGCTTTACCACTGCCAGGGCCACTTGGGTATATCTTTGGGCATAGTGAATCTTTCTTCCTTTTTAGAGGAAGCAACAGGACTGTGATAATTACACCTAAGTTTGAATACTGCTCTCCTTCTTGATAGTATGTGAGATTCCACATAGGTAAAATGACAGTGCTATTTCATGAGGGTATGAGTGTACAAATGGTCATCATTTTCTGAATTCTGAGAACTGATTATATTTAACATTTTCTAAATGTGGCAAGATAGAATTTTCTGTTGCTCTCATTCCCTTTTGTTCTTTCTCCTTCTTACCCCAGGTAGAGAGAAGCCCTTTTAGCATAATAGCACAGGGAGATTATGTGATTAGAGGTATTCAGTATAAGCAGGATAAAGGTTTTCTTGTTTTGTAGATGCCCCACTATAAGGATGTTACAAGAGCTGAGCCCACCTGGGCAAGGAGTGTGGTAATTAAGGGATTGGATTGTTGTGTTAGGTTACTTGGGTTTGGGTCCTGGTTTTATCACTTACTAGCCCGGTGACTTTGGGTCAGCTACTTACTCTCTCTGGATCTCAACTTCCATAAAATGGAGATAACAATAGCATGCCTGTCTCCTTAAGTCAGGACTATTTCCTTGATCAAACCTGAAGCCATATGGAACTAGTCCTTGGAAAGAGAGAAGAGGGAGAAAGACCAAAGACAAAGGGACTCTGACCGGTCAACTGTAGCTAATTTGATGGGAATACAGAGACATGTATATGCCATCTTCTAAAGTCCGTGTGGCCACAGTTGTACCTCTGTTTGGGGTGACTTGGGCAAATGTTGATGTTGCTGGTTGAGTGCTTGTGGAGTGAGAGGCTGTCCCATGTTATTCTCCCCTCACTCCAGTGATATGTTCTTTCTGCTCTTTGAACACAGTGTGACTTCCTCAGGTGTCTGCGTTGTCTGCTTTCTCTTCCAGGGATATTTTTCCATCAGCTCTTTAAAATAACTCTTTTTCTCTCATCACTCACAACTTACTTCATGTTAGTCCCCCTCAGAAGCCCTTCTCTGAATAACTGTTAGGGCAAAAACTAAGTCAATTGATTTAACAATGAAATTTTGACATACAATGTCCCTTCATAAATAGCAGTCAAGGCCTGTGGAACATTTTGACTCCCTGAGGTCATTCAGGGACCTGATTTCCTCCATCTTGTTTCTCTGCCTTTCTAGGACATTGTCCTTATCCATAGTCAAAGCTAGACAAGCAGCTTTAAGCAACTGAAGCAGAAGTTGCACACATCGCTTTCACTCACATCTCCTTGGCAAGAACTTAATCACATTTACCACACCCAGCTGCAGGGAGGCTCCAGCTGGACAGGTGTACTTTCATTCAGATGTTATCACATGAGCCTCAGATGGCCATACTCCATACCAAAGGAAACTTCTATGTGTCAGAAGCATGAACTTTATCTGGTGTCTTGTTTCCCCAATTCCCCAGGCATTATGCTTTACTGGGCTTCTATGTTATCTAGATTTATTTTCTAATTTTAATTGACACTCACAGAAAGGTTTCTGGCTTTGCCTTTCCGGAATATTCCTCGACATACTAGACTTCAAAGTCAAATTACCTGCATATTGTTAATCTGGGAATCTGGTCAGGTCTTATAAAGTACGGAGGGCCACTCACTTGCCTTTCTCTTCCAGATTTCTGTCTCTTTAGTTAGTCATAGCTATAACCAAGATTGCAATTCTACAGCCTGTGTGTTACTTTTCTGTGTTCCCTCCTATACCCAAGCACAGAAAAGGTCACACAGACCTTCTTAACCTGCTGCTTCCAGCAGTCTTTACAAACTGATCTGAGTTAGCTGTTTGCAACCTGGCTCTAACAACTTAAGGTTTTGGTGACATTTCACCAAGAATATGTCCATTTGGGTAGGAAGATGGTTTGTTCATTCAGAAGGATTTCAGTGTCTGGAATTATACACCTCTCTTAGGTTTGCAGGGTTTGAGATCAGCTTCAGTTATTTTAGATAAGTCACATGCAATGTACATACCACAAACAATTATATAAATACTGGCTCAGCACCTTTTATATTGTCTGGAATATAATAGGAGCTCTATAAATATTTGTTGAATGAATTAATACAATAACAAGCTTCATAGACACATTCCTTCCAACAATCTTTTTGACAAATGTTTATATTTTACAACTGCCTTGGTCACAGTAATAGGAGCGCTCTATAGTCGTCACCTGTATAACAAACTGGCTTGGCAAAAATCACCAAGCAACATTCAGGGCTACTTGGAACCATTAAATAATAGCTCTGTCTTCTGAACAGCAGGGTAAATAGTTTTCCTCACAAGAGGATTCTATAATTTCTCTTCTTTTCTGCTCCTCTAATTCATTAAAATTAAAACCTGCATATCTCCCAGCGGCATCCTAATGGTTCTTGATATTTTGCGCGATTTCTTTATTCAGAACACAGTTATTTCATGCCATGACTGGTGTTAATGCTCTTTTAAATAGAGTAGCATTTGGTTAAGGTTACAGTGGCCTTTAATATTTCATCCATCTTTGGATGGGAACAATTGGTGCACTTGCCTCTAGTTTCAAAATAAAACCTGAACCAATGTATGCAAAGACAGAGGCTATCTGAATCTATGATTACAATTCAGGAAATAATTGCTGAGCACTTATAAGGGGTGATGCACAAGATACATGGTACCAGAAACTTTCACATATACTCTCTAGTTTATGTCACAGACACTCTCAACGTCTTTCCTCTTCTATAAATTACCTAACTTTTGTACAAAATTTGTAGTATTGACCTTTTATTTTGGTGTTGTATAAACCTGTATAAGAACATACTTATAATTCCAGCAATTACTTAATTGCTTATTTTATAATTGATTGGTTACTTTCCATGAAGAGCTTATTGAAAACAGGATTGTCTTATTCATATCATCTATTGCTTTAGGGCCTGACATAGGGCATAAACTCAAAATGTGTCTTTTGTTCCCTCTATTTCTATTTTTTTTTCATTATATTGATGCAAAGAAGCTTTTTATTTTTCAGTGTTTTTTTTTTATTATTTAAGTTCTAGGATACATGTGCACAACATGCAGGTTTGTTACATATGTATACTTGTGCCATGTTGGTGTGCTGCACCCATCAACTCGTCATTTACATCAGGTACAACTCCCTGTGCCATCCCTCCCTCCTCCCCCCTCCC
>NW_012114866.1:2547571-2550898 GCF_000951035.1 Colobus angolensis palliatus | reverse complement strand
GATGGGTGCTGACGAGTTGATGGGTGCAGCACACCAACATGGCACAAGTATACATATATAACAAACCTGCACATTGTGCACACGTACCCTAGAACTTAAAGTATAATAATTAAAAAAATAAAAAAAAAACAAAATAGAACTTCTGGAAATAAACGCATTGAGGGAATTACAACAAACATTTGTAAGTTTCAAAAATAGACTACACCACACAAAAGAATGAATCTCAGAACCTGAAGACAGGTCCTTTGATTTAATCAAGTCATATAAAAATAAAATAATAATAATAAAGAATGAGCAAAGCTTTCAAGAAATAAAGTATCAAATAAATTGAACGCAAAAAAAAACCCAATAAATATTGTGGTCTCTGTGTACCCCAACATTTTAGGAAAATATTTTTCTTTACAAAACTTAGTTTCTAACCCACAAGAAAACCTTTGTTGGTGCTTCAGAGCTGTCCTTTACTAAGTCTAATTGCTTTCAGTATTGGCTTACCAAGAGCTAATTATGCATACCTCTCCCCAAGACTGTGTTCATTGATGCCTTCTTGGTAGCTTGAAATCAGCCTTGATGGAAGTTGATATACCCCAGAAATCAGCAAATGTGACATATCATTTTGTTTCTCCCACCCTCAGAACTGGTTTATCAGCACACCACGGCCTCATAGCCTCAAATATGTTTGGGTGTTTTCATAGTACTTCTTATCACCAGATCACTCTGGCATTATATCAGTTGTTTGCCTTGCCCACTAGACTTGAGAGCAAAAACTTTATTTTCATTTCTGGCATATGTTTTGCATCTAGCACATTGGTTAAGTATTCAGGAAAGGTACCTACATCCATAAATTAATTAATGATACTGTCAATTAATCACTTGTATGGGATGATTTTTCTACGAGAAATGGAAAAAATCATGTAGGTATATGTGCTATGTCATTAAAAAATGTGGTCAGCTCAGTTGATGTACTTATTCTTGGATTGCTTGGATTCTTGGATTGCTTTAGAGTGTCTGGAATGACTCCAAGGATGATTAGTATGCATCTTTATCCCCAGAGCAGAATATGCCTGATTGCTATGGCATCACCCTGTGTGGCCATTTGGTGGGAGGAAATCAGAGCTAAGTCTAATTGCTTTCCCAAGCTACTAACCCCTCCTCTTCTCTCCAGGATCTGGATGGAAATGCCTCCTCCTTAGAAAGAAATTGAGGTTACAGCTTTTGATAGAATCACAAATTGTTCATTTGGACAGAATATCCTGTGTCAGTACAATCTAAACTAGGACCACCTTTTGAAGACTTTGTGATCAAGAATTACTATTTTTAAGGTTTAAAGAGGCTGCTGTTGACATTAACTATAATTAGGAATTGGCATTTTAAACTCAGAGCTGAACATAAAACCCATTGTTTACTCTATAAATACATTACATTTATAGATTAAAAAACAAAGGTCCAAAGAAGGAAATGACTTATCCAATTATGCCATTAGGATGGATAGATGACCTTATGACTGTAGGTTTATGGTCCTTTACATGCTGCATGCCAATAATTGTGGCCATTACTTTCTGTGATAGTACCCCTGAAAGAACCTTAAACAATTCTGATGACAACAGAAGAATTTCTGATAATTTACAAGTAATAAAAGCAACCTTTTATTCTGTGCTCACTATGGTCCCAGGACTATCCTAAGTGGTTTACATCAGCACAACAACCCTATAAGGAATAATTGCCCTTTTTTGACAGATGAGAAAATTGAATCCCAGATAGGTTGAATTAGATGTTCATAACTGCATAGTTACTGAGAGGCAGATTGGTGTTTGTGTCCAAGTGTATTTCCCTTCAAAGATAAAGCTTTTAACCAATGTAGTATATGATTTTCTTTTTCATAAGACCTATGAATGACAAGTTATGTATACATATACATGCATGTTATGTTTTTATATTATTTTATATATATGCATGTTATTAGAAATATATTTTTATTTTTTAAAAAGATGAGGTTTAAGTTAAATAATACTAGCATTATAGAGAAGTTCTTTTAGAAATTACCATTTTCTTCCAGTTTAGAATTTTCCTTCTTTCTATTCTTTTTGTCAAAAATCCTGAAAGTGTATGTAGTATACATTTTGGAGGTAATGTAGGCAATAAAGGGAGTCATAAGATCACTAAAATTAAAGTTGAGAGGTTGATGATCTTTCTTATCTCTGTGTGACTTTGGTCTTGTTACAGGAAGTATAGGCCAATTTGTATGGATTTAACATGCATAGTAAGAGCAGAGCTTTTTGGACTCAGACCTAAATTCAAATCCTAGGTCTTGTATTTACTTGCTATGCGACTTTATGCAAATTATTTAACTTCTCTGATCTATAGTTTCCTCATCTATAAAAAGGAAATAATGTTATCTATCTCATAGTTCATTGTACAGATTAAATGGGATAATGTATATGAATGCCAAAAGTGACAGATTAGTGTCAATTCAAATGAACTATTTTTCCTATAAAAATAATTTAACATGATGTCCTTCAGGTTCATCCAGGTTGTCTCAAATGACAGGATTTCATTATTTTTAATGACTGAATATGATTCTATTGTGTATATATACCCAATTTTCTTTATCCATTCATCCATTGTTGAATGCTTAGGTTGATTTTACGTATTGGCTGTTGTGAATAGTACTCCAATAAACATCGGGATGCAATTATCTCTTCAACATGATTTTCATTTTCTTTGGATATGTACTGAGTAGGGGATTATTGGATGGTATGAGAGTGCTATTTTTAGTTTCTTGAGGAACCTCCATACTGTTTTTCAAAATGGCTGTATTTATTTACATTCCCACTAGCAGTGTGTAAGGGTTTCCTTTTCTCCACATCCACGCCAACACTAGCTATCTTTTGATTTTTCAATCAAATTGCCAGTCTTACTAGAGTGAGGTAATATCTCCTTGTGGCTTTGATTTGCATTTCCTCAGTGATTTTGATATGAGCACCTTTCAAATCTCTGTTGGCCATTTTTATATCTTCTTTCAAGAAATATCTGTTCAGGTCTTTTGCCCATTTTTTAATTGGATTCGTTTGTTGTTGTTGTTATATGAGTTTCTTATATATTTTGGACACTAACCCCTTATCAAATGTATAGTTTGCAAATATATTCTCCCATTCTGTAAGTTGTCTGTTTGCTCTGTTGATTGTTTCCTTTGCTGTGCAGAAGCTTTTTAGTTCGATATAATCTCATTTGTCTGTATTTGCTTTCATTGCTCGAGATTTTGAGGCTTCATTCAAAAAATCCTTGCCTAGACTCATGGAGCTTTCCCACAATTTTTTCTTCTAGGAGTTC
>NW_012114866.1:2544788-2546376 GCF_000951035.1 Colobus angolensis palliatus | reverse complement strand
TAGAACACAGGAAAATACCTTAAAAATCCCTTTCATTACTGATACTGTCAAAATCTGCCACCTAACAAAGAGCTGTTCCTCAAAATTCTCACTCTCTTGATACTAAAGAATATTTTACCTTTTTCTCCTGAGAGTTTCCTCTCTTTTTTAGTGTCATATCCCTTCCTCCTTCTCCCCTGCACGTTGCTTTAGTCTGAATCCTTCTCATAACAAAACTCATTTTCCCATTATCTGGATCAGCACAACAAGGCAGCATATTGGAGTGGTCAACAGCCTGAACTCTGGAACTGTTAAATTAATAATTTCTGGATTTAATTTCAAATCCTGTATGTTACCAGCTATGACTCATTTGTTCCTCTGTAAATTGGATAATAGCACCTACCTCATAGGGCTATGGTAAAAAATTCATATATTAAAAGTGACTGAGACTGAAACTTGTCATACAGTAGGAACCAATTAGGTATTATATTTATTTTCCAAAGGCACCTACTAATAATAAATGAGAAAGAAAAAATTTCAAAACATTTGCTGTGGTATGGCAATATCAAATGTAGAGGAAACCAGACACGATCTCTTTATTTCCCTGGTACCCTGTGTTAGAGTGCAAAGCTTGTGATGGAGTTTGAGCAGGGTTTCTTTCTTCTTCCCCTAATATGAGAAGTGAGTAATGGCTTATGCCAAGGAGATGGAGGTCAGTCTTTTGTCCTGATTCTCTTACAGCAGGCACAGTATTTCAACAGTCTGTCCAACAGTTTGGCATTCCTTACACCCTTTCCTGCATTCACTGCAATAAGTTGTTTTATCTCTTTATCATGTAGCAATTAGTAGTCACTAATCTATCTTGTCATTTCCAAGATCTGTAATCATAGTATAGGAAAACCAGAAAAATTTACTTCTGCCTTCTGACAAGTTATTCAACTTATTTATTAATACATTCCATATACATTTGTTGAGTACCTACCATGTGCCAGGCATTAAAGATACATGAAAGAGCAAATTCAACACTGTCGTTACTTTATGGAGTTGATAGGGTTTAGGACACATTTCCCCCAAATACGGTACATTGGCATAGTGAGCATTTTAGGCTGAAGGAATCTGAGAAAACAGCAGAAGCAGAAAGGTCGCTTAGACCTCTTCCCTGCCCTTCTTCCCAGCTGGTCATAAAATCTAGGAAGGGTTTTCTGACCCTCACCTAAAGTATGCCTTAAAATACTCATGTGAGAGGTACCGTCCCTCTTAGAAGGAAAGGAGAATCCTTATCTCTGAAGACACAGGGACACAGAGTAGAATCCGAACAAACAGTCCTTGCTAAGTTTCCCCAGTTTATTACCATTAGATCATACTTTTTACCCTACAATATTGCTCCATAACTAGTCAACTCTTCATCAAACCTACTATTAAAAACACCAAGGTTTAATAGTTTCTTCAGGTCTTCATTTCCTTATGGAGTCTCCTGGGTCACATAAAACTTAAAATTGAACGCTTTTGTTTTTTAAATTTATTTTTATTTTTTATTTTTACTTTTTATTTTTCCATAGGTTATTGGGGTACAGGTGGTGTTTGGTTACATGAGTAAGTTCTTTAGTGG
>NW_012114866.1:2515558-2544293 GCF_000951035.1 Colobus angolensis palliatus | reverse complement strand
ACCCTCACCTAAAGTATGCCTTAAAATACTCATGTGAGAGGTACCGTCCCTCTTAGAAGGAAAGGAGAATCCTTATCTCTGAAGACACAGGGACATAGAGTAGAATCCGAACAAACAGTCCTTGCTAAGTTTCCCCAGTTTATTACCATTAGATCATACTTTTCACCCTACAATATTGCTCCATAACTAGTCAACTCTTCATCAAACCTACTATTAAAAACACCAAGGTTTAATAGTTTCTTCAGATCTTCATTTCCTTATGGAGGCTCCTGGGTCACATAAAACTTAAAATTGAACACTTTTGTTTCATAAATTTATTTTTATTTTTTATTTTTACTTTTTATTTTTCCATAGGTTATTGGGGTACAGGTGGTGTTTGGTTACATGAGTAAGTTCTTTAGTGGTGATTTGTGAGATTTTGGTGCACCCATCACCCGAGCACTATACACTGTACCTGATTTGTAGTCTTTTACCCCCACTTCCACCTTTCCACCCAAGTCTCCAAAGTCCATTGTATCATTCTTATGCCTTTGTGTTCTTATAGCTTAGCTCCCACAAATCAGTGAGAACATACAATGTTTGGTTTTCCATTTCTGAGTTACTTCACTTAGAAAAGTAGTCTCCAGTCTCATCCAGGTCGCTGTGAATGCCATTAATTCATTCCTTTATATGGTTAAGTAGTATTCCATCGTATATGCACTCATTGATTGATGGGCATCTGGGTTGGTTCCATGATTTTGCAATTGCAAATTGTGCTGCTATAAACATGTGCAAGTATCTTTTTTGTGTAATGACTTCTTTTCCTCTGGGTAGATACCCAATAGTGGGATTACTGTATCAAATGGAAGTTCTACTTTTAGTTCTTTGAGGAATCTCTGCATTGTTTTCCTTAGTGGCTCTAGTAGTTCACATTCCCACCAGCGGTGTAGAAGTGTTCCCTGATCACTGCATCCACACCAACATCTATTTTTTGACATTTTTATTATGGCTATTCTTGCAGGAGTAAGGTGGTATCACATGGTGGTTTTCATTTGCATTTCCCTGATCATTAGTGATATTGAGCATTTTTTTCCATATGTTGCTGGCCATGTGTATATCTTCTTTTGAGAATTGTCTATTCATGTTCTTAGCCCACTTTTTTGATGGGATTGCTTGTTTTTTTTTTGTTGTTGTTGTTGTTTGTTGGTTTTCTTTGTTTTGTTTTATTTTGGCTGATTTTTTGTTTGTTGTAGATTCTGGAAATTAGTCCTTTGTCTGATGTATAGATTGTGGAGATTTTTTTTTCCCACTCTATGGGTTGTCTGTTCACTTTGCCGACTGTTCCTTTTGCCATGCAAAGCTCTTTAAATTCTGATGTTTGTATTTGCTTTTATTGCATTTGCTTTTGGGTTCTTGGTCATGAAATCCTTGCCTAAGCCAATATCTAGAAGGTTTTTTCCAGTGTGATTTTCTAGAATTTTTATAGTTTCAGGTCTTAGATTGAAGCCCTTAATCCATCTTGAGTTGATTTTTTTTTTTTTTTTTTGAGATGGATGATTCTCACTCTGTCACCCAGGCTGGAGTGCAATGGTGTGATCTATGCTCACTGCAACCTCCACCTCCCAGGTTCAAGTGATTCTTCTGCCTCAGTCTCCTGAGTAGCTAGGTTAACAGGCACCTACCACTTGTCAGACTAATTTTTGTATTTTTTTAGTAGATATGGGATTTCACCATGTTGGCCAGGCTGATCTCGAACTCCTGACTTCAGGTAATCTGCCTGCCTTGGCCTTCCAAATTCCGGGATTACAGGTGTGAGCCATGGTGCCCAGCTTGAGTTGATTTTTGTATAAGGTGAGAGAGGAGGATCCAGTTTCATTCTCCTACCTATGGCTAGCCAATTATCTCAGCACCATTTGTTGAAAAGGGCATTCTTTTCCCACTTTATACTTTTGTTTGCTTTGTTGAAGATCAGTTGGCTGTAAGTATTTGGATTCATTTCTGGGTTCTCTATTCTGTTCCATTGGTCTATATGCCTGTTTTTATACCAATACCATGTTGTTTTGATGACTATGGCCTTATAGTATAGTTTGAAATCAGGTAGTGTAATGCCTCCAGTTTTGTTCTTGTTGCTTAGTCTTGCTTTGGCTATGTGGGCTCCTTTTTTGGTTCCATATGAATTTTAGAATTGTTTTTTCTAATTCTGTGGAGAATGATGGTGGTATTTTGATGGGATTGCATTGAATTTGTAGATTGCTTTTGGCAGTATGATCATTTTCACAATATTGATTCTACCTATCCATGAGAATGGGATGTGTTTCCATTTGTTTGTGGCATGTATGGTTTCTTTCATCAGTGTTTCATAGGTTTTCTTGTAGAAGTCTTTCACCTTTTTGGTTAGGTATATTCCAAAGTATTCTTTTTTTTTTTTTGCAGCTATTGTAAAAGGGGTTGAGTTCTTGATTTTGTTCTCAGCTTGGTAGCTGTTGGTATATAGAAAAGCTACTGATTTGTGTACATTAATCTTGTATCTGGAAACTTTGCTGAATTCTTTTACCAGTTCTAAAAGCTTTCTGGAGGAGTCTAGGGTTTTCAAGGTTAACAATAATATATCAGCAGCAAACAGTGACTGTTTGACTTCCCCTTTACTGATTTGGATGCCCTTTATTTCTTTCTGTTGTCTGATTGCTCTGGCTAGGACTTCCAGTACTATGTTGAGGAGGAGTGGTGAGAGTGGGCATCCTTGTCTTGTTCCAGTTCTCAGAGGGAATGCTTTAAACTTTTCCCCAGTATTATGTTGGCTGTGGGTTTGTCTTAGACAGCTTTTATCCTATAGAGTTATGTCCCTTGTATGCCAGTTTTGCTAAGAGTTTTAATCATAAAGGGATGTTAAATTTTGTTGAATGCTTTTTCTGCATCTGAATGCTTTTGTTTTGTATTGTTTGTCTTTTATTATAAGAGCCAGGTATGAGTCCAGGATAGATAAAAGGGAAGACTTTTTTTTCTCCCCTATGAGTTTATACTGTGGAGAAGGAGATAAGACATTAATTAAATTATCTCCCAAATAAATGCATATTTACAATTTTGAATTAGAGCTGATACAAAGAAAGCTATGTGATAAATGAATGTCAACATTAAGAGGACCTGAGCCACAGACATAGCAGTAGTAGAGTCTGACCTTTAAATTGAGCTGAGAAGAATGAATGATCCTGGGTCCAAGGTGAGGTTTGGTGCTCCTTTCTTGGCTATTTTGGGGTTTCCTGGTAATGGAGCAATACTTACAAGGGACAGTAGCCACATTGTGGATGACATACCACTTCTGCTGGTCACTGGATACTTACCCAGTACTCCCCAGTGCAAGACTTCTCTGGTACACTGTGTTATAGCACAAAGCTTATGATAGAAAATCTGAGCAGAGCTTCCCTTTTCTTCCCCCAATATAATATATGAGTTATGGCAAATACTGTCTTCACTACCCAAGTTAGACATATATATGAGCTGCTAGAACTGGGAGCATAAATGAGTCATGAGCAGCCTCTGGAAGGCAGACCCTACCCACAACAGCTGATGCTATGAGACTTGGTAGCAGAAACAGAAGTAGGAATGAGTCTGCTATACTCGGGTGCAGTGAGTAAAAGATGAAAATGGCAGTCTCTGCTACAGTCAAATGCAGGAAGTGAAATGGGAGACAGTATGCTCACATCATCTGTATCCCTACCTCCCTTAAGAAAAACATGGCCACTTGCACCTCATTAGCCAGATTAGTCATGTCTCTGGGATGGGGCTCTGAAGGCAATAAGTAGGAGTAGAAATGTGGGCAGTTTTCTGTATTCTAAGATGAGAGAATCTTTACTTCCCTCTCTAGCAACTAGAAGTTAACAAGGTAAAGTTGGAAGGGGATCAGGGAGCACTCTAGAGTGCTAGGCAGAGGAGCACATACAAAAGGCTGAGATGACGAATGTATGGACATTTAAGGAATGGAGAGAAAACCAGTGTACCTCGAGTGCAAAGGATGAAAGTGAGTGACAGTGGTGGACACAGGGCTGGAGAATAGACAGGGGTAGACCATGCAGGGCCTTCATGGCCAAGCTAAGGAGGTTAGTGTCCTATCAACAATGGGAATCTCTGCATAGATTTGACTTAGTTTTCTCATTTTATACAAGCAGACAAAAATGTCTATGATTCATTTATGCTCTTAAAGGCATTATGCTATTAAAAAGGCGGTACAGGGCCAGGGCCAAGATAGCTGCTAGAAGCAGTGCTGCTCGGAGGCGCCCATCAAAAAAACCATAATAAGCATGTGAATCCTTTACCGGCAACCAAGGTATCCAGGTTGTCTCATCAAAATTGAACAGAAGGCTGGCATGACCCACGGAAAGAAAGAAGAGCAGTGTGGTACAGTGGTCCACCTGAGAGCCACACAGGGAAGGGGAATCCCCTCCACCCAGCCAAGGGAGGTGGTGAGTGAGCGTGCTATCCAGTCAGGGAAACTGCGCTTTTTCCACGGAACTGTGCAACACATGGAGTGGAAGATCCCACTTGCGAACCCACGCCACCAAAGCCTAGTGCCCCAACCCTGGAACGTGTGGATTCTTACAGCCTCTCAGCTGGAATCTGCTTAAGCCTACCAAACTCCTAGGGGGAGGGGCAAATAGCACCAGCTGCCACTGCCTGCTGTCTAAGCCTTTTGAACTCCTTGGGGGAGGAGCAGCAACCAGCAATGGGATTCGCAATTGCCTAACATGCTAAGCTCCCTGGGTTGGGGAAAGGCAGCACCCATTTCTATAGTTCCAGGCTGTGCTTTTCCCCTGCCAGAGCCAGGAAGACTGGATGACTTGGTCCCAAGGCTTGTCCCCACAGCCCAACACACCGGCTGTGGCAGTCTGTGGCCAGAGTGTCTCTTCATCCTCAACCCTGACCCATCCTTCCTCAGTGGGTGGGGCTTCCCTGCAGGATCTCCAATAATTCCAACCAGAGGCTCATGGACAGACTTTGGATCTCCTTGGGCCTGAGCCCCTAGGGAGAGGGGTGGCTGCAGTCTCTGCGGACCAGCAGTCTTAAGCTTCTCCTCCTAGTAGTTCTGAGAATCCAGGCAGCCCAGACAAATGAGTTTCCCTCCAGTGAAACACACCCTCTCCACCAAAGGACAAAGTGCTTCGTTAAATGGGTCCTCCTTCCTTTGCCACACAACTGTGTGAGACCCTTCAACATGGGTTGTCAGACACCCTATAAAGGAATGATCCTACTGGCATCAGGTTGGTGCCCCTTGAGATCAGAGGTCTCAGAAGAAGGAGCAGGCATCCATCTTTGCTGCTCTCCAGCCTCCTTGAGTGACATCTCTAGGCACGGGAGTGAATCAGATGAATAAGGCCTTAAGTGAACCCCCAGTAAACTGCAGCAGTCCTACAGGAGAGGGACCTGACTTGAAAGAAAAAGAAATAAGCAGAAAGCAACAACAACAGCATTAGCAACAACAACAACAAAAAGGCTCCCATAAAATCCCCATCCAAGGATCAGCAGTCTTAAAGACCGTAGCCAGAAAACTCAAGAAGTATAAGAAAGAATCAATGAAAATATGCTGAAAATCCAAAAGGCCAGAGTGCCTCTTCTCCTCCAAATGGTTGCAAGATCTCTCCATCAAGGGTGAAGAACTGGACAGAGGATCAGATGGAAGAACTGACAGAAGTAGGCTTCAGAAGATGGATAAAAAAAAAACTACGATGAGCTAAAGGAGCATGTTCTAACCCAGTGAAAAGAAGCTAAGAACCTTGATAAAGGGTTAGAGGGATTGCTAACTAGAATAAACAGTTTAGAGAGGAAATACATGACTTGATGGAGCTGAAAAACACAGCTTGAGAACTTCGTGAAGCATACACACGTCAACAGCCAAATTGACCAAGCTGAAGAAAGGATATCAGAGTTTGAAGAACACTTTACTGAAATAAGACATGCATACAAGAATAGAGAAAAAAGAATGAAAAGGAATAAACAAATCCTCCAAGAAATATGGGACTATGTGAAAAGACCAAATCTACAATAGATTGGTGTAGCTGAAAGTGTACCTGAAAGTGACAGGGAAAATGCAACCAAGTTGGAAAACACACTTCAGGATTTTATCCAGGAGAACGTCCCCAAGCTAACAAGACAGGCCAATATGCAAATTCAGGAAATACAGAGAAAACCATTGAAATACTCCACAAGAAGATCAACCCCAAGACACATAATCAACAGATTCTAAGGTTGAAATGAAGGAAAAACTGTTAAGGGCAGCTGGAGAGAAAAGTCAGGTTACCTACAAAGGGAAGCCCATCAGATCTACAGTGGACCTCTGAACAGAAACTCTACAAGCCAGAAGAGATTGAGGGCCAATATTCAACGTTCTTAAAAGAATTTTCAACCCAGAATTTCATATCCAGCCAAACTAAGCTTCATAAATGAAGGAGAAATAAAATCCTTTCCAGGCAAGCAAATGCTGAGGGATTTCATTACCATCAGGCCTGCCCTGCAAGAGCTCCTGAAAGAAGCACTAGATATGGAAAAGAAAAACTGGTACCAGCCACAGCAATAACACACCAAAATATAAAGACCAATGACACTATGAAGAAATTGTATCAACTAGTGTGCAAAATAACCAAATAGCATCATGATGACAGGATCACATTTGCACATAACAATATGAACCTTAAATGTAAATGGGCTAAATGCCCCAATTAAAAGACACAGACTGACAAATTGGATAAGGCATCAAGACCTATCAGTGTGCTGTATTCAGGAGACCCATTGTATATACAAAGACATACAAAGGCTCAAAATAAAAGGATGGAGGAATATTTACCAAGCAAATGGAAAGCAAAAAAAAAACCCCAAAACCAAAAAACAAACAAACAAAAAACAAAACAAACACAAAAACAGAAAAAAGAAAAAAAAGGGAGGGGTTGCAATCCTAGTCTCTGACAAGTTTAAACCAACAAAGATCAAAAAAACACAAAGAAGGGCATTACATAATGGTAAAGGGAACAATTCAACAAGAAGGGCTAACTATTCTGAATATATATATACACCCAATACAGGAGCACCTAGATTCATAAAACAAGTGCTTAGAGACTTATGAAGAGACTTATACTCCCACACAATAATAGTGGGGGACATTAACACCCCAATGTCAATATTAGACAGATCAATGAGACAGAAAATTAACAAGGATATTCAGGACTTGAACTCATCTCTGGATCAAGTTGACCTAGTAGATATCTACAGAACTCTCTAACCCAAATAAACAGAATATACATTCTTCTCAGTGCCACATGGCACTTATTTTACAATTGACCACATAGTTAAAAGTAAAACACTACTCAGCAAATGCAAAAGAACTGAAATAGTAACAACCAGTCTCTCAGACTACAGTGCAATCAAATTAGAACTCAGGATTAAGAAACTCACTCAAAACTACACAATTTCATGGAAATTGAACAACCTGCTCCTGAATGACTCCTGGGTAAATAATGAAATTAAGGCAGAAATCAAGAAGTTCTTTGAAACCAATGAGAACAAAGAGACAATGTAACAGAATCTTTGGGACACAGCTAAAGCAGTGTTAAGAGGGAAATTTATAGCACTAAATGCCCACATCAGAAAGCTAGAAAGGTGTCAAATCAACACCCTAACATCACAACTAAGAGAGCTAGAGAGGCAAGAGCAAGCTAATCCAAAGACTAGCGAAGACAAGAAATGACTAAGATCCGAGAAGAGCTGAAGGAGATAGAGACATGAAAGACCTTCCAAAAAATTAGTGAATCAAGGATCTGTTTTTCTGAAAAATTAACAAAATAGATAGACCACTAGATAGACTAACAAGGAAGAAGAGATATATAATATATAATAATCAAATAGACACAATAAAAATGATAAAGCGGATATCACTACTGACCCCACAGGAATACAAACTACCATCAGAGAATACTATAAACACCTCTGTGCAAATAAACTAGAAAATCTAGAAGAAATGGATAAATTCCTGGAAACATATAACCTACCAAGACTAAACCAGGAAGAAATTAAATCCCTGAATAGACCAATAATAAGCTCTGAAATTGAGGCAGTAATTAATAGCCTACCAACCAAAAAAAAGCCCAGGACCAGATGGATTCACAGCTGAATGATACCAGAAATTCAAAGAAGAGCTGGTACCATTCCTCCTGAAACTATTCCAAACAATTGAAAAGGAGGAACTCCTCCCTAACCCATTTTATGAAGCTAGCGTCATCCTGATACCAAAACCAGGAAGAGACACAACAAAAGAAGAAAACTTCAAGCCAATATCCCTGATGAACATTGATGTGAAAATCCTCAATAAATAAAATACTGGCAAAGTGAATCCAGCAGCACATCAAAAAACTTATCCACCACGATCAAGTCAGCTTCATGCCTGGGATACAAGGCTGATTCAACACATGCAAGTCAAAAAACGTAATACATCACATAAACAGAACCGAAGAGAAAAACCACATGATTATCTCAATAGAAGCAGAAAAGGCCTTCAATATAATTCAACATCCCTTCATGTTAAAAACTCTCAACAAACTAGATATTGATGGAACATATCTCAAAATAACCAGAGCTATTTATGACAAACCCACAGACAATATCATACTGAATGGTCAAAAGATGGAATCACTCCTTTTGAAAACCAGCACAAGACAAAGATGCCCTCTCTCACCACTCTTATTCAAAATAATGTTGGAAGTTCTGGCCAGGGCAATCAGGCAAGAGAAAGAAAGTGTATTCAAATAGGAAGAAAGGAAGTCAAGTTGTCTCTACTAGCAGATGACATGATTTTATATTAAGAAAACCCCATCATCTCAGTCCAGAAACTTCTTGAACTGATAAGCTACTTCAGAAAAGTCTCAGGATACAAAATTAATGTGCAAAAACCACAAGCATTACTTTACACCAACAATAGGCCAGAAGAGGGACAAATCATGAATGAACTCTCATTCACAATTGCTACAAAGAGAATGAAATACCTAGGAATACAGCTAACAAGGGATGTGAAGGATCTCTTCAAGGAGAACTACAAACCACTGCTGAATAAAATAAGAGAGGACACAAACAAATGGAAAAACATTCCATCCTCACGGATAGGAAGAATCAATATTATGAAAACAGCCATACTGCCCAAAGTAATTTACAGATTCAATGCTATTCCCATCAAACTACCATTGACATTCTTCACAGAATTAGAAAAAAAAAATGTTAAATTTCATATGGAATCATAGAAAACCCTGTATAGCCAAGACAATCCTAAGCAAAAAGAACAAAGCTGGAGGCATCATGCTCTCTGACTTCAAACTATACTACAAGGCAACAGTAACCAAAACAGCATGGCACTGGTACCAAAACAGACATATAGACCAATGGAGCAGGACAGAGACCTCAGAAATAGCATCACACATCTACAACCATCTGATCTTTGACAAATCTGACAAAAGCAATGGGGAAAGGATCTCCTATCTAGTAAATGATGCTGGGAAAACTGGCTAGCCATATGCAGAAAACAGAAACTGGACTCTTTCTTTACACTTTATACAAAAATTAAATCAAGATGGATTAAAGAGTTAAATGTAAAACCCCAAACCATAAAAACCCGAGAAGAAAACCTAGGCAATGCCATTCAGGACATAGGCAAGGGCAAAGACTTCATGACAAAAATGCCAAAAGCAATTGTAACAAAAGTTAAAATTGACACATGGGATCTAATTAAACTAAAGATGTTCTGAACAACAAAAGAAACTATCATCGGAGTGATTACGCAGCCTACAGAATAGGAAAAAATTTTTTGCAATCTACCCATCTGACAACGGTATAATATCCAGAATTTACAAGGAACTTAAACATATTTACAAGAAAAAGACAACTCCATCAAAAAGTTTACTGACACTTCTCAAAAGAAGACATTTATGCACCCAACAAACATGAAAAAAGCTCAACATCACTGAGCATCAGGGAAATGTAAATCAAAACCACAATGAGATACTATCTCATGCCAGTCAGAATGGCAATTATTAAAAAGGAAACAATAGATGCTGGTGAGGCTGTGGAGAAATAGGAACACTTTTACACTGTTGGTAGGAATGTAAATTAGTTCAACTATTGTGGAAGACAGTATGGTGATTCCTCAAGGATCTAGAACCAGAAATACCATTTGACCCAGCAATCCCATTACTGGGTGTATACCCAAAGGAATATAAATCATTCTAATATAAAGACACGTGCACATGTATGTTTATTGCAGGACTATTTACAATAGCGAAGACATGGAACTGACCCAAATGTCCATCAATGATAGACTGGATAAAGAAAATATGGCACATGTATACCATGGAATACTATGAGGCTATAAAAAGGAATGAGATCATGTCCTTTGCAGGGACATGGATGAAGCTGGAAGCCATCCTTCTCAGCAAACTAACACAGGAACAGAAAACCAAACAACGCATGTTCTCACTCATAAGTGGGAATTCAACATTGAAAACACACGGACACAGAAAGGGGAACAATAAATACCAGGGCCTGTTGCAGGGTGGGGAGTGAGGGGAGAGAACTCAGAGGATGGGTCAATAGGTGCGGCAAACCACCATGGCATACATATACCTATGTAGCATGTTCTGCACATGTATCCCTTTTATTTTTTTTTAGAAATAAAAAAAGGCAATAGAGCTAGAATGACCACATGTCCTTGTTTGCCTGTGAACAAAGTTTCTGCCTGTTTTCCTAGCTTGAAAATATCTTGCTTTGGATGGTAAATTATGTGGCCACTACATGTGCCTCAGTGTTGTGATCAAAAAAGTCTTTTAGATTTGTGACCTTTAGATCTGGAACTACATTGACTAAGTCAGTATCCAACTCTGACATTTCTTATTGGTGTGACATTGGGCAATCATTCTGTTCCTTAGTTATATCATCTCTAAAATGAGTTAATACTGTACCAACATTTACAGTTGTATAAGAATTGAATTATTGATATATATAAAACAGTGCCTGGAACACCATAGATGCTTAATAAATGTTAACTATCGTTATTGTTATGTTTATTTACTTTCTCTTATTCTAATGGTGTTTTGAATAAGCATTTAGAAAATTCTTATTGCTTTCCACTGAGTTTGCATTTTACAATGGGATGGCAGGCTTGGTTCAGATGCCCCATGGTTATAATGTGGAATGTCAATTAAGAGAAGCCATCACCACTTCAGTGCATGCTGGGTATCAGGCCCCGTGCTAAGTAGTTTACAGATGGTTTTTTACTTACTCTTCCCCAACAATCTCTGAGGGGTATGCATCATGGGTCTGGTTAATAGATGGGAAACTGGGTTCAGGGAGGTTAACAATTTCTCCAGTTGAACGAAGTGGCAAAGTAGAGATTTGATTCCTTCTTCCAGATCCGTGATCCAGTCTCGAAACCATTTCATTCCATGCCCCTCTGATGCCAACCTTAGAGGTAAGGCAGTGTCAAGTTCTTCTTAGGAGCCAGCCAACACTTCTAATCCATTTGTCCAAACTTCCCCTCATTCAAACATATTTGTATTTTTAGTCTGTAGCATTCCCAGGGGCAAGAAGGGAGAAATACATTCTTTAAGTTTCCTATTCACTGTTTTACAGTAGGAAAGGCCTAGCTTAACTGACTCAAAACTACTTACTCTCACTTTCCTAAGGGGTCGTCTTGTCCTTTTTAGTGAGAATTTGGTGAACCAGTTTGGGTTCTGTTTATGAAGAATAGTCACAATGTTACTGGTTTTGAGCATGTCCTCTGTTGACCTCCTTCTTTCCTTACTGAAGAGCTGAACCTTTTCCTTCTGTCCTTATGTGTCAGTCCCAGATTCTCAGCCCTATTTCTGTTCATGTTGGGAGTATAAAGTGTGTAGTTTACAAAGTACAAGACCGAATGGATGCACTTTATGTTTTATGCTCAAAAGGTTACGTACATGAGAGTATTAAGAGGTTATATCTTATGAACTCAGCTTGAGAATCACAAAATCACATTTCTTTTGCAGTGGCTCTTTAATCTATTTCCACTGAGCAATGGTGTCATTGTCCTTGGATCCAAGCAGACCTGAGGTGAACTCTTGGTTCTACCATTTACTTACTGTGTGTACTTTGGCAAGTCCTTCTACTCTCACAGCCCTGGTTTCCCCATCTGGACACCCAGAGATGGAAAAGGGATGCCTTGTACCTGTGAAGTATCATTTAAAGGCACTTCACAGCCACTCTCTCAGTAGCCCTGAGCTGTTGGGTAGGAAAACTGGGAAGCTAACTCAGAGTTTCTGTTTCCATGTCCAGAACCAGCTGGTACAAAGAGCATGGGTTTTACAAGACCAGCCTAAATTTGGAACCCACCTCTAGCATATTTAGCTTTTTGTAACCACTCCAAGTCAGTTCCTTAGTGTAAAATCTTCATACAAATATATTAGTCTTCATAATAATGTTCGGCCAAATACATCTACATCTTAATTCCTAGAACCTGTGAATACGTTAACTTACATGGCAAAAGCAAGTTTGCAGATGTGATTAAGGGATGGATCTTGAGATGGAAAGATCATTGTGAATTATTCTCTTGAGTCTGATATAATCACAAAGATTCTTATAAGAATGGGGTAGGCAGGTCAGAGTCAGAAAGGAAGATGTGATAATGGAAGCAGAAATTGGAGTAATGCAAGGAAGTGGCATGAGCCAAAGAATGCAGGTGGAAAAGACAAGGAAACAAATCCTCCCTGGGGCTTCCTGAAGGAAAACAGCTCTGCTGGTACCTTAAGACTTCTGACTTCAGAGCTGTAAGATAATCAGTCTGTGCTATTTTAAGCCACTAAGTTACAGCAACAATAGGAAACTAATACAGGACATTTATAATAATGATAATGCTGATAATGACAGTCATAATTGATAATAATACTTCATATGGTGTATATGTCCCAGGAATTTTTCTAAGTTTTATAAATGTATGTTTTACATAATATATACTATATATTATATACAGTTATATTTTATACATTTCTATTTTACTTTGATATATGTTTCATATGTGTATACATATTTATGCAATTCTCATAACAGTTTTCACAAAATAAACATTTTGCAGATGAGGAAACAGACACAGAGAGGCTAAGTAACATTCTCAAGGCCACATAGCCAGGAATGGATGAAGCTGACATTTGAATCTCGTCAATTTATAAAGCATCTACAGAAGGCCTGGCACACAGTGCTTCCCAATAAATGGAGGGCACTATTACTGTTATTCAGTCTACTACATGACATTGCTTCTAAATCTGTAAGAATGCTCATATTGCAGCAATGACTGGCTATGCTAAAGTTTCTTCTCATGCTTACAGACACAGACTCCAGAGCTACAGGCCCTTCTAATCCCAGGCTCAGGTGAAACCAGTCCTGCCCTTTCTCTGTAAGGGCCCACCCAGGATAGAGGAGATGTGGGAAGGTAATTGTCCTCATCCTATGTCAGCTATTGATTTGCACTTGCATTCCTACCTCTGCATTCTTCCTCCTTTGGAAACCACAAATTACCCAGCAGAGTCCTAGTGACAGAATGATGGAACTGGGCTCGTGCCTGCAGCTGGGCTAAGTCAATAAAGGTGATAATGAACAGTAAGCAGAATTTGAAGAATGACTTGGAAAATTGCTGCTATTGATATTTCTGGCAGCCATCTGCTGTAAAACCAGACTGAAGTGGGTTGTTCCACATGGCAAATCCCTTTGAGACAAATGATGGCAATAATGATGAGAGTTCATATTTGTGCAACTTCTAAAAGTGTTTTAATATATATTACCTAATTTTATTTCTCAAAACCCCAGTGACATAGGACCCGTTTCTTAGATTAAAAAATAAAAAAGACACTCAGAGGGGTTAAGTTCATTGACCCTGACTGCCTGGTCTGGTTGTGGCTACAGAAATAAAGTAATTTTTGAATTTTTAAGTAAGGACATACTTTGGGTAACCTTCATCAATGTGCTTGGCTTGGGACTGTATGCCCAGTAGATGTTCCCTTTACCCCTCACCAGGATAGAGGCCAAGATGGCTTTGGCTCCACTTCTGACAACCCCAGGTCAGAGCAAAACAGAGCTGTGTTTATTGGGAATTTTTTCTTCTCATAAAATTAGATACCAACATCCTACTCTGCACCTTTGACCTCCTCTCACTGCTCAGCTTATTCGTGCTGGCTCCAAGTTCAAGTCCTCCGCTGCACACAGCTGTGTATGCCCTATGCTCTTCATAGTCCCCCCACTGCTGGCTTTGTGCCCTGGCTGCCTCACCAGCTTCTAGACCTGTGTGCCACCTGTGGTGGATACCTGATAAACATTTTTTGAATGACCAAATGGTCTGGAAGAAAAGGGCTCCAGAGACACAATTTTCTATTTATGATCCTGTTTAACATTTTTATGGAGAGCTATTTTCAAATCACTGCCCCTTTGTTTTAGTCCTGATTTGTAAGTTTTATTTCACAGTTACATAAGAAACTTGAATTTAGTTATCAACCTCGTGATGCAGCCACGATGTTCATCCTTTTAAAATCATAGCTTATTATAAGGGAAGGAAATCATAGCACTCAGCTTAGAAAACAAGCACAGAAAAGGTAAGTTCAAGGTCAAGCAATTAGTTATTAGTAGAGCCAGGATAGGAAATAATACATGTTTCTTACACAAAAAAGAAACTACCTTCACAGATCATATACACATACATGATTTTGTTTAATCCTCAACAAGCCTGTGAAGCTTAGAAAGGTTAAGTAACTTGTCTACAATACATGGTTCATAAGAGGAAGACAAAATGGGGGCTAGACTTGGGCCTTTGTGAGCTCAGAGTCTCGTTCGTTGGGGAACCAACCCTCCTGATTTTTCCTCATACTTTTAATGATTTATAATTTGTTCTAGCTTCCCCCTACATCTTCAGGAATCACTCTTTAACTTATACATCCTGTTGTCACAGAACCACTCTCTTACTGTTTTGTTAAAAATATGATTTCTAGCTAGCTAATATGATTTTGAGCTACTTACCCCCTACCCTGTATATTCAGAAGTTTAAAATAAACTGCTAAATTATTTGTTTGAGGTAATAAATAGAAAGAGTGAGGAAAAGCTAGGTGGTTTTGTTTGTTTGTTTGTTTGTTTGTTTTTGTTTGTTTTGAGAGTCCCACTCAGCCACCCAGGCTGGAGTGCAGTGGCGCCATCTCGGCTCACTGCAACCTCCGCCTCCCGGGTTCAAGTGATTCCCCAGTCTCAGCCTCCTGAGTAGCTGGGATTACAGGCACCCGCCATCATGCCCGGCTAATTTTTGTATTTTAGTAGAGACAGGGTTTCATCATGTTGGCCAGACTGGTCTTGAATGAAAAAGCGAGTTTTATAAACTTCTACTATCAGAACCTTGCTACACTTGTTATTACTTCCTAGTTTATCTGTTTGTTTTGTACTCTACATTATAGATAACACTTTCATATATAGTGCTCTCTTGGATCCTTGTAACCCTTAGAGGTAGGTATCATATTATTATTCATATTGTCCAGATAATAACACTGAGGTCCAAAGAACTTCACTGGCCAAGGTCACAGTGCCTGAGGTCATGATGCTAGGAAAGTGCAGGGCCAGGGCCTGCTATACCAGAGTTCCACTCTCCGTCCTTCCTTGTAATGCCTGTGTTTCCGCATTGGCTCCTGATGCAGGTGTGAGCAAGGGGATGGCAGCAAGTGTACATTCTAGGTATGGAGAAACGGTATGTGCATGCCAGGAATATGCATCTTGGTGCCTCGATTTACCCCAATGCTGATAGAGGAGATGCTGTATTCTCCCTAAACTCTTTAAGAAACACCAAGCACAGTAATCCACAAAGGGTACTGGGTGGGTGGGTATGTTCGTCACAGCTTGGGTTGTCATAACAAAATTCCACAGACTGGATAACTTAAACAACAGAAATGCATTTTCTTATAGTTCTGGAGGTTGGAAGTCCTAGATCAAAGTGTTGGCGAGTTTAATTTTCCTTCACTTGAAGATGATTGCCTTCTCATTGTGTCTTTACGTGGTCTTTTCTCTGTGCATGTACAACACTTTTGTCTCTTCTTTTTCATATAAGGACATCAATGCTAGCTCCAAATACAGGCACATTCTGGGTTAGGGCTCACCATATGAATTTTGAGAGGACACAGTCCACAACAGTGGTCACACATGGTTGAAATGCATAATGTTCAGAAAGAGTACATCCTTCTTTGTCAATGCCTGTTTAAACATCTACAGCTGCCAAATTTATGGGCTTGGATGAGTTGTTTTTGAAGCCTCTAAGTCCCTTTACTTTTCCTCCCTAAATATTGTGCTTAAAAGCATACTATTTTCAAACTGAAATGAGAGAGAAAGAAGAAAGAAATGCTGCCATACATCTCCAAGCAAAGGAAAAAAAAATAGTCTATGGAGAAATGAAAATAAGTAAACTAAGAATTCTCTCGGAGCTGGAAAAATCAATTGTTACCACATCGCCCCTGACAGTGATCTAGTTGAGATCAATTCAGTTAAAGTTAGTAACACCTGCATGAGTTCCACTGTAGCAGATTGTCAGTTTTATTACCAGTCCTGTGAGCTATGGGTGCCAGCTTCCAAGATGAATATAAATGAATGCTGGGATTTCAACCATTACAAGGGGATTTATTAAAAAAAAAAAAATCCTCAAGTTCTTTAAACTGCTCAAGACAGTAGTCAGCTTCATGAGTCAAATCGCTCCCAGAGGCAGCTTATTAGAGTCCACATGGAATGTACTGCTTCCCCAGAGGTTAAACACACAGCACAGAAGGAGGCCGCATGGGCACTGTCTGACTTTGATGAATGATTCCAGCATGGTTTCACTGCTGTCGTCTTATTTTATTTTTGTAGTTTACTGAGGACACGTTCCAAGTGGTAGAGCTTTTGTTGAGCCTATTTGGGCAGGTGTTTGAGTTGTACTCTTGTAACCGAAGTTTAAGTCCAGTGTTCCAGGTCAGGCTGCCACACACATGAGAAAAAGAAGCGTCCTAATTTTGTTCATTTCCTACTATGCATAGACTGCTACTTGTTTAACAAAATTCTTACTCTCTTCTTCTTGGGAAACAACTAGACTACACTTTCCAGCTTCCTTTATAATTTAATTATATGTAGACCTGTAATTGAGTTTTTGCCAATGGGTTGTACTCATGGAGTTGCCAGATAAAATACAGGATACTCAGTTAAATTTAAGTTTTAGATAAAAAGCATATTTCTAGTATAAATATGTCCCAAGTACTGCATAAGACATACTTGTATTAAAAGAAATTGTGTTGTTTATCTGGAATTCAAGTTTAACTGGACAAAGTACAGGATGCCTGTACTGCATTTTTATTTGCTAAATCTGACAGTCCTGAATAGGAGTGAAAGTAACAGGCTCTACTCCCAGGTATGGCCCATGCAAACCTTCTGTGTGTTCTCCTTGTCTTTCTCCATTAAACCTGGCTGGATGGAGACAATATTCAGGACAACTTCATAAGTCATATATTTGAAGATGGAAGGACCACTGTCAGTCACTTTGGGCTTCTTCCAGAATGGGATCCTTTAGTTTGGTGCATTCATGACTACATGAAGGAGAGGCACCCACTAACTCATTCACTCTCTCTGTTCTGTAATATGAGCAAGAAAGAAACATCTACTGTATCTGAGTGATAAATGTTGGATTCTGTTTTCTTCAGCAGCTAGCCTACCCAGCTGATACATTTAGTATATGACAAGAACCACGTGTGTAAACCAGCAATTAATCTTCCCTACAACTTCTTCAAGCTGATATTGTCCTTGTTTTATCCATGGGGTTAATAAGACCCAGAAATATTAAACAACTCACCAATTTATCAATTGATTTATTATGAATTATCAATTTATCATTGATTTATTCTAAATATAATTATAAAACAGGTTACCTTTAGAGATTATTTGTGATTATTTGTGAATTTGAATAATAAATAAATATTCCTTATAATCTGTAAGTCTTCACATTTAAGTGAGCCTCAAATTTTATTTTTAAATTAATTATTTGATCTGAGAGGACCATTCAAGGGAATACATTGAAAAATCAATCTCGCTGTTACCCCCATTTCCCAGCCAACCAACTTTCTATCTAGGAAGTGACATTTCTGGTATTTTCATAGTCTGTGCATATATAAACATTACACACACACACACACTCTTCTGTTTCAACACAAATAATTGTATCCTATTGTGGAAATAATGAAAAAAATCCCACTATATTAGATAAAACAGAAGCTATTTATTCAGAGCTTGGAAATCGGTCACCATCATTGTGTTTGACAGAAACTCAAAGGAAGGCAGGGCAGTGAGAAAACTTTATAGTGAAAAAAGGGCAAGGCTTCAGGTGTGCTCTGAATGGAGGCTGTTGACATGAGAAAGTTGGAGGTGAGGTAACTAGAGGCTAGGGTGTCATCTGTGATTGGTTTGGAGAGCATATTTGACCTACTCTGGTTGGTCCTAAGTTGGAAGTCAGGATGAAAGTTTGGGAAAGCTGGTAGTCATTGACCAAGCTATGACTGTTCTAGGACTATTGCTACAGAAATTATGGTTTGGCTTCCTGGGATGAAGATTGTAGGTAAGATTTTTAATTGTCATATGTAGTCTGGCCATTGTGTATTTGTATATTCAGTATCTCGCTATGCATATTATCTGGATGTTGATTTTAAAAAATTTTTATTTGGTAGTAATACCTCATTGGTGTATAATTCTATGAATTTTAATACAAGGATTGATTCATGTAACTATTATCTCAATCAGGATATAGATCAGTTCTATTACCCAGACACACTCCCTCTTGCTAGTATAAACAAACTATTACTGAATTTTCTAGCTCAGCTACCTACTGAATCTGTTATACCATGTGATGTCAGTATCAATTTATTTCAATTCAACAATGAACATATTTTTCTATCTGATTACATAGTTGTGATAAATGAAAAACCTGTTACTAAATAGTACCAAATAGAAATAAAAATATTAAATGTTGTGATTCTGGAAGCTTGGGTGGGGAAGAAGCTCTCATGGTCACTATAAAGGTGTAAGGAGTGATGAATGTGTGTAATCTGAAGAGAATCAAGTGCCTTCAAATATACATCTCGTTGCATGCGTATAAATAGATCTGTGCGATTCTGTTTATTTTGCAATGATATCAAAACTCTGTGTCATGCCTTGCACTAATGACGGCATATGGAAATTAAGGTAACATTTTTACCTTCTACAATTTACATTACTGGAGAAACTTACCAACCAACCGACTAACCACCCAAACAGTGTGTTCAATGCTATGACAGACACATGAAAACAGTATACTGAATCTAGAAGGTGGGCACAGGTGGAGCAGGGAAGACTTTATCTAAACCAAGGAGATCCCCCTCTCTTATCTCCTCATAGCAACTATAATTTGGCAATCATCCATAGATAAAGGTGCCATTGTGGGAGCTTTGAAAGTCAGACAGGAGATTGTAAAACCTCCATGGAGCCTAAGACAGAGGAGGGCTGTCCAACTGTGGTTCTGGCTATCACTAGATATGGGCTTGTCCCCCTGTAGACTCAGTGACATCCTTGTTAGGCCTTGGTCTTATCACTAGAATCATGTGGCAAAGGCTCTGGGAAAAGTCACACCCACCTGTGCCAAGGGAGACAGCCCCCCTGACCTCATTTCTGGCTGTAGATCCTGAAGCAGCCTTATAATTTGGCTCCAGCTCCTCTCAGGAGTGATCTGAGAGCAATCCTGTCCACAGGGACCTATTGAGAAACACTCCTGCTCATTGCCCCAGAGACAGGCCAGCTCACTTTGATTCCACCGTAAGTCTTGAAGTGATCTTCCAACCTAGCTCCATCTTCTTTCAGCTATACTCCAGGAGCAGTCCTGCCCACTCAGTGACCCTCTGGGAGACATGCCCATCTGTGCCTCCAGAGTCAGGCCTGCTGAATTTGGTCCGACAGTATATCTTGAAGCAGCCTTATTTTTCAGCTTCAGTCATATTTTGCCTCAGTCCAGGGAGAGTTCTGCCTTCCAAGGAACCTGGCAAGAGGCATGCCCATTCATGTCCCTGGAAGTAGACCTGCCGATTCTAGTCTCAGTTGTGGACCCTGATGCAGCCCTGTGACTCAATTCCAACCCCTCTCAGTCTGGAGCCAGTCCTGCCTGCCCAGAGATCTACCCAGTGACCCAGTAGGAGACCTTCCAGTGACTTGGAGGAAGCCACATTTATCCACAGTAACAGGTCTTTCAGCTGTGGACTCCACTGCAGAACAGGCTAAAGTGCTATTTGATCATGATCCTAAAAGCAATACTATCACATGAGGACCCACCAGGAGAAAGTTTTTACCTGTTGAAATCAGTTCTATAAAGACTGAAAGAGATATTTGTTCCTTCAAATGTACAGACACCAACACAAGGCTACATGTACACTCCAGAATCAGGCAAGCATGACACCAGCAAAGGAAACTAATAGACCTTGCACAACCAACCCCAAGGAAATGGTTAACTATTAGTTGGATGAAAAATATTTCAAAGTAGTCATGTTAAGGAAGCTAACTGAGATGCAAGAGAACACAGATAGAAAACAAAATCAGGGAAACAATGCATTAATAAAATGAGTAGTTTAATAAAGAAATAAAAAGTATGAAAACAACCAAACAGAAATCTTGAAGCAGAATGATAAAATGACAGAATAAAAAATACAATACAGATCTTTAGTAGCACAGTCAATCATGCAGAAGAAAGAACCAGTGAACTCAAGGCAGGACATTTGAAATTAGCCAATTAGAGAAACAAAAAGAAAAAAATAAAGTGAAGAAGACATAAGAGTCCTATGAGACACCTTTAAGTGAATAAATTATGAGTTTTGGGAATTCAAGGAGAGAGAGAGAGAGAAAGGGGCAGAAATCTTATTTAAAGCTACAAACTTCCCAAATTTTGGAAGAGATATGGATATTCAGATACATAAAGCTTAAAGAACCCAAGCCAAGCAAGATCAACCTAAAGAATAATACCCCAAGGCACAGTATAATTAAATTGTCAAAAGTGAAAGCCAGAAAAACTTTGAAAGCATCAAGAGAAGAGATCATCATACACAATGGAACCCCCATAAGTCTATCAGTGAACTTCTTAGCAGAAATTTTACAGGCCAGAAGGGAGTGGGTTGATATATTCAAAGTGCCAAAAGACTCAAACTAACTGCTAAGAATAATATATCTGGCAAAACTGTCATTTAGAAATAAAGGTGAGATAAAGATATTTCCAGATAAACAAGAGCTAAGGGATTTCATCACTACTAGATTTGACTTACAAAAATAATAGTCTTTTTTCAAGTTGAAATGAAAGTTTGCTAACTAACAACATGAAACACATGAAAGTGCAAAATTTACTGGTAAAGGTAAATATATAGTTAGAATATTCTGATGCTGTAATGATGATATGTAAGTCACTTTTAACTCTAGAATAAAAGTTAAAAGGTCAAAGTTTTAAAACTAACTTTAGTTCCAATAATTTTTAATAGATACACAATATAAAAAGATGCAAAGTGGGACATCAATAGCATAAAATGTGTGAGGGAGAAGAAAAACTAAAGAGCTTTAAATGCAGTTGAATTCAAGGTGTTATCAGTTTTAAATAGAATGTTATAAGATGTTTTATGTAAGGTCTATGCTAATTACAAAGAAAAAGAAACTCTGGTGGATACACGAAAGACAGAAAGAAATGAAAGCATACCACCACAAAATGTCAACAAATCACAAGGGAAGATAGCAAGAGTGAAAGAAAGAAACAAAGACATTACAAAACAGTGAGAAAACAATTACAAATGACAATAATAAATTATTTACCATCAATAATTACATTAAATGCAAATAAATTAAATTATTTAATCAGAAGACACAGAGTGACTACATGGATTAAAAAGCAAGCTCCAACAACACACTGCCTACAACCAACTCATGTTAGTCTTAAGGACACAAATAGGATGATAGCAAAGGGATAGAAAAAAAATATTTCATACAAAGAAAAACCAAGAGAGCAGGGGTATCTATTCTTATATAACACAAAATAGACTTTAAATAAAAAACTGTCCTAAGAGACAAAGAAAGTCATTATATAATGATGGAGGCATCAATTTACTAAAAGGATACAATGGTAAACATACACCCAAGAGGAAAACACTTAAGTATTCAAGAAAATATTAACATAACTAAAGGAAGAAATAGACAATAGTTAGAATACAATAATAGTAGCAGATGTCAACATCCCACTTTCAACAATGAATGTATCATACAGACAGAAAATCCATAAGGAAATGGCAGTGCTCACTTTGGCAGCATATACACTAATATTTGGGATGATACAGAGATTAGCATGGACCCTGCACAAAGATGACATGCAAACTGGTGAAGCATTTCCTATTTTTTTTATTATCAGAGCAATGCAAATCAAAACTACAGGGAAATATTATCTCACCCCAGTTAAAATGGATTATATCCAAAAGATGGGCAACAACAAATGGAGAAAAGGGAACCACTGTACACTATTGGTGGGAAAGTAAATTACCACAACCACTATGAAGAATATTTCAGAGGTTCGTTAAAAAACTAAAAATAGAGATATCGTACTATCCAGTCATCCCACTGCTGGATATATTCCCCACAAAAGAAAATCAAGATATCAAAGAGATATCTGCACTCCCAAGTTTGTTGTAGCTCTGTTCACAGTAGCCAAGAATTGGAAGCGACCTAAGTGTCCATCAACAGATGAATGGATAAGGAAAATGTGGTACTTATACACAATGGAGTACTATTCAGTCATAGAAAGAATGAGATTCACTCATTTGCAACAGCATAGATGTAACTAGAGGATATTACGTTAAATGAAACAAGCCAGGGACAGAAAAACATATTCTGTATGTTCTCACTTGTTTGTGAGATCTGAAAATCAAAACAATTGAATCCATGAAGATAGATAGTAGAAGGATGATTACCAGAGGCTGAGAAGGGTAGTTGCAGGGTGGTGTATATGTGGGAGGAGGGGATGGTTAATGGGTATGAAAGTTAAAATTAGTAAATAAGGCCTAGTTTCATATAGCACAATAGGGTGACTATAGTCAATAACAATTTAATTGTATATTATCAAATAACTAAAAGATGCCAGGTGCAGTGTCTCATGCCTATAATCTCAGCACTTTGGGAGGCTGAGGCTGGCAGATCACTTGAGGTCAGGAGTTTGAGACCAGCCTGGCCAACATGGCAAAATCCCATTCTCTATTAAAAGTACAAAAATTAGCTGGGGATGGTGGCACACGCCTGCTGTCCCAGCTACTCGGGAGGCTGAGGCAGGCGGATCACTTGAACCCAGGAGATGGAGGTTGCAGTGAGCTGAGATCGCACCACTGCACTCCAGCCTAGGCAACAGAGCGAGACTCTGTCTCAAAAAATTAATTAATTAAATAACTCAAAGAGTATAATTGGATTGTTTGTAACACAAAGAACGCTTGAGGGGATGGATACCCCATCTTCCATGATGTTATTATTATGCAATTCTTTAAGTGCCTATATAAAAACATTTCATTTATCCCTTAAATATATGTACCTACTATGTACTCATAAAAATTAAAAAACCCAAATTATGATGAAAATAAAAATAAAATATAAGGAAACAGCAGACTTGAATAATAATACAGGCTAAATGGGCCTAACAGACACACACAGAACATTCCATCTAATAGCGGCAGAGTACACATTCTTTTCAAGCACACATGAAAAAGCTGTCCAGGATAGAGATCATCTGTTGGGACACAAAACAAATCTTAAAAATATAAGATTAAAATCGTGTCAAGTATTTTTTCTATCCACAATGGTATGAAACTAGAAATAACAAAGAATCTTAGAACATTGACCAGTATGTGGAAATTATGTAATGCACTCTTGAACAACCAGTGGGTCAAAGAAGAAATCAAAAGGGAAACAAAAATTATCTTGAGACAAATTAAGAGGAAACCACAACATATCAAAACTTATGAGAAAGGTGCAAAAATAAACAAAATACTAGCAAGCTGTCTTCAACAGCACATTAAAAAGATCAAATGCTATAATCAAGTGGCATTCATCGCTAGGGTGTAAGGATGTTTCAATATATGCAAATTGATCAATGTGACAGTACATAAACAGAACAAATTTTAAAAACATATAATTATCTCAATAGATGCAGAATAAGTATTTGACAAAATTCAACATCTTTTTTTCATGATAAAAACCCTCAACAAATTAGCTGTAGAAAGACTGTACTTCACATAAGAAAAGTCATATATGACAAGCCCTCAGCTAACATCATGGTCAATGGTGAAAACTGAAAAGCTTTTCCTCTAAGATCAGGAACAAGACAAGGATGCCCAATCTCAGAACTTCTCTTCAACATAGTATTGGAAGTCTTAGCCAGAGCTAGCCTATAAAAGAAAAAAGAAAGAAAAGGCATCCAAATCAGAAAGGAAAAAGCTAAATTGTCTCTGTTTAAGATAGCATAATTGTACATACAGAAAACCCTAAGACTCTACCAAAGCCTGTTAGAATTGATAAACAAATTTAGTAAAGTAGCAGAATACAAAATCAATATACAAATATCAGTTGCATTTCTATACCCTAACAACACACTGTCCAAAAAAAATTAAGAAAATAATTCAATTTTCAATAGAATTAAAAATAAGATACTTAGGAATAAGTTTAACCAAAGAAGTGAAATATATATAATATATACACTGAAAATATATACACTGAAAGCTATGGCATTGATGAAAGAAACTGAAGAAGTCACAAATAAATGAAAAGATATCCTTCATTCATGGAGTAGAAGAAGTAATATTATTAAAATGTGCATATTATACTACTCAAAGGAACCCACAAATTCAATTTAATACCTACAAAAATTCTGGTAAAATTTTTCACAGAAATAGAAAAAAACAATTCTGAAATTCATGTGGAATCACAAAAGGCCATGAATAGCCAAAGTAGTCTTAAGAAGAGCAAAGCTGAAAGGTATCACACTACTTGATTTCAAAATCTACGAAGGCATAGTAATCAAAAAGTATGTCACTGGCATCAAAATAAACACACAGGATAATGAATAAGCCCAGAAATTAACTCACATATACACATCATATGTGTGAGTTATAATACATATAATATAATCTTTGACAAGAGTACCAATAATGCACAATGTGGAAAGGATAGTTTCTTCAATAAGGGGCATTGTGAAAAGTGGATATCGACACATAAAAGAGTGAAATTGGATCCTTATCTTACACCATATACAAAAATTTACCAGAAATGGATTAAAGACTTAAACATAAGACCTGAAACTGCAAAACTTCTAGAAGAAAACATGGAAAAATCTCTTTGGCATTGATCTCAGCAATGATTTTTTTGGATATAGCACCCAAAGCACAGGCAACAATCACAAAGATAAACAAATGGGAGCACATCAAACTGAAAAGCTTCTGCATAGCAAATGAAATAATAAATAAAATGAAAAGACAATCTACGGATTGGGAGAAAATATTTGCACACTATCTGACCTATTAACCTTTTATCTGTTAAGAGGTCAACATCCAAAATATATAAAGAACTCATATAACTCAATAACAAAAAAGATAACCTAATTAAAAAATTGCTGGCCAGGCATGGTGGCAGCTCACTCCTGTAATCCTAGCACTTTGGGAGGCCAAAGTGGGTGGGTCACCTGAGGTCAGGAGTTGGAGACCAGCCTGACCAACACGGCAAAACTCTGTCTCTACTACAAATTCAAAATTAGCTGGGTGTGGTGGGGGGTGCCTGTAATCCCAGCTACTCCAGAGGCTGAGGCAGGAGAATCACTTGAACTCAGGAGGCAGAGGTTGCAGTGAGCCGAGATCATGCCACTGCACTCAAGCCTGGGCAACAAAAGTGAAAAGTCGTCTCAACAGTAATAGTAGTAGTAGTAGTAGTAGTAGTAATAATAATAATAATAATAAATGATAAAAAATTGCCAAAGGACCAGAATAGGCATTTTTATAAGGAAGATATACAAATGACCAAGAAGTATGTGAAAAGTTACTCAGTCACTAATCTATTATCAAAAAAAAAAAAAAAAAAAGGGAGGGGGGCAAGGAGTGCTGCTGAGGGTGTAGAGAAAGGGAGCCCTTGTACACTGCTGATGGGAATGTAAATTAGTACAGCCACTATGGAGCACAGTATTCCTCGAAAAATTAAAATAAGAACTAATCTTAAGATCCAAGAATCCTTCTTTTAAGTATACATCCAAAGGAAATAAAATCAGTATCCGAAAGAGACACATACCCTCCATGTTTACTGCAGCATTAGCTGCACAATAGCATTAGCTGCACAATAGCTGAGTAATGGAAACAACTTAAGTGTTCATGAATGGATGAATGGATAAGGAAAATGCTGTATATACTGTGGAACACGATTTAGCTTTAAAAGGAAGTCCTGACATTTTGACAATATGAATCAATTTCAAGGATGTTATACTATGTGAAATAAGCCAGATACAGAAAGACAAACACTGCATGATCTTACTTAAATGTAGAATCTAAAACATTTGAACTAATAGAAGCAGAGCATAGAATGGTGGTTACCAGGGGATGCAGGGTGAGGAAAATTGGGAGATGTTTATAGAATCCAAATTTTCAGTTATAAGATGTATAAACTTTGGGGACCTAATGTATAGCATGGTGACTGTATTGTTTACTTGAAATGTTCTAATAGAGCAGATCTTAAGTGTCTTTATCGCGTTTCACCCACAAGTGGCAGCTATGTGTGTTGAAGGATGTATTATTTAGTTTGATTGTGGTAATCATTACATAGTGTATACATATATGAAGTGTATATCTTGAATATATGCAAATTTTTTTTTTTTTTTGAGACGGAGTCTCGCTCTGCCGCCCAGGCTGGAGTGCAGTGGCTGGATCTCAGCTCACTGCAAGCTCTGCCTCCCGGGTTTACGCCCTTCTCCTGCCTCAGCCTCCCAAGTAGCTGGGACTACAGGCGCCCGCCACGTCGTCCGGCTAGTTTTTTGTATTTTTTTAGTAGAGACGAGGTTTCACCGTGTTAGCCAGGATGGTCTCGATCTCCTGACCTCGTGATCCGTCCGTCTCGGCCTCCCAAAGTGCTGGGATTACAGGCTTGAGCCACCGCGCCCGGCCGCAAATTTTTTCAGTTATACCTCACCGAAGCTAGAACACAATAAAGTTGTAGAAACAAATAGAATTTTGCCAAAGAGAAAAGTGGTGTGTGGAGAAAGATGTGCAAAGGATACCAGGAGAGGAAGTGTAGAATGTTCAACACAAAGCGTAGAGTGAACAGGACTATCAGGCAGTATGTTAGGTGTTTTGCTAATTAATATTCAGGATGCCTTTTCCCCATTGAAGGCCATAATGATTTCAAACAGAAGATCATAATAACCCTTGTGAAGTCATCCCTGACTTACCCAGGCAGAGTTAGGGATGCCTTTTCCTGTGCCCTCACTGAATGTTCTACAAACCTTTTCTACAGCAACTATCTTACAGGGTTGTCTTTGTAACCAGAAGGCAGAAGAGCTCATGGGAATTGATGTCAGACAGACAAGGGTTCAAATGCCCATTCTGGCATTTAGTAGCCTTTGTTTCCTTGGGCAAACCACTTAATCTGCAGAATTTACTCATTGCCACATTGTAAAGTCAGAGTGAAGATTAAATGACATAATTAATGCAGAGTGCTTTACACTTAGTAGGGCTTCAGTAAATAGGAACTATTCTGGTCTGTAATCTCATCTCCCTAGCTGACTAAATTCGTTGGGGCAAGTACAGACTCATTGCATGTTAGTAACCCACCTCTATCAAGTATCTGTCACAAAGGATGTGCTCAGTAGTATTTGTAGAATGACTCCATAAATCAGATTCAGGGTTTAGAAAGATCAATTTTGGCTTTGGTTAATAGGTTTTTGGGATGTAAATTTAGAAGTTAGTTTACCCAGCAAAAAAAGAATCACACTTTGTTTTAAGCAAAAAGACTAGTTTGTTAATTTTATGTGTCAACTTGGCTAAGCTATGATGCCCAAATACTTGGTCAAATACAAGTCTAGATGTTGCTGTGAAGATATTTTTTAGATGTGATTAATATTTAAGTCAGTAGATATTGAATAAAGCAGGTTACCCTTCATAATGTAGGATGACCTCACCCCATTAGTTGAAGGTGTTAAGAGAAAAAGACTGAGGTCCCCCAAGGAAGAAGACAGTCTGCCTCTAGACCACCTTCACACTTGAGCTGTGACATCAAGTCTTCTTTGGGTTTCCAGCCCATCTACCTGCCCTGCATATTTTAGACTTCCTAGCCCACACAATCACATGAGCCAATTCCTTAAAATAAATCTCTTTGTATATATGCACATCACCTATGTACAGCCTATTGGTTCTGTTCCTCTGAAGAACTCTGGCTAATGCAGATATGATTACCCCGTTTACAGATGAGGAAATTGAAGCTTTGGGTCCCTTCGCTAATAAAGAGTAGAGCTTATATCTCAAAATTATTTCTTTGTGATTTCAAATCTGGGTCATATCACTGATTTCTACATGATGCTCCCTTCTCTCCTCCACTTATTTTTGGAAGAAAATCTGGAGCAGACTAAAGACAGACCAAAATCAGCAAGCAGTGCTGAAGGCAGCTTCTA